>NW_021604804.1:0-12754 GCF_004785775.1 Grammomys surdaster
ACTGAGGGACAGAGATCCTGGCAAAGGAATGTAAAGAGCATAAGGCACTGGCCCACAAGATGGTGACAGAGTAATTCTTTACATACCAATGGTTCTTGTCACCAGAAAGTGAATTAGAATATCTGACCCAGCTTCCTAAAGCTCCAACCACGTGATGGGTAACATCAATCATTACATAGCCCATCTCCCTGAGCCCACCTCACTATCCCACCCCAACTCTGGAAATACCCACCTCACCTCACACCAGTCTCAAAGGAAAAGAAACCGATGCACTCAGGTGCCTCCATGACCCTCAGGGTATCACAGAGATAAGAAAGTAAGGACCGTGAAGAAGACCATCCATCCTAACAGCCTAGACTGGAGAGGAAACCCCAATCTTAAGGGGCACATGAGGCACTCAAGGGCACACAAGACTCTAACAAAAAACAGAAGGCAGATGAGACTCACACTTCTTCCTTTGAAGCCTAGAGCTTCCTTTTCCTTCTCCAGAAAAGTTGCCCTCACACACACACCGTCCCGAAAAGTTTTTCTTAAAAGTGGATCACTCCACAGGAGATGTGTCCTACTGCCATGCAGCCTCGTCAAGGACGTCTTTCTCATGCCCCCAGGCTGCTCCTGGACCATGCAGCCTCGAGCCAGAGGCAGGATGGAGCCTGGGGATTAGCTAAACATCTCCACTGAGTGAGTCTGAGCTCTGGTGAAGAAAGACAGAGGCAATAGTGAGGACGAAAGAAGCAGATATGAATTAAGTTTTTATCTAGTTTGTGTAACTAGGACCTACTGGTGCACACAAGGTCATCAGTATCACACATGACACAGGATATTTCCAAGCCAGCCAATTCATTGACACTTTCTCTAGAAAAATTCATCTCCCTTTGTCCTTTTCTCATCCTGGAGTCTCCTGGAGCCTGGAAAAGTACAGCCAGACTACTTTCTGCCCAATCCAAAGCAATCTCTCAAAAGCAGCAGCCTGCCCCCCCATCCTGCATCATTACTTCCTCCTCTTCCTGGGAACCACCTAAATGAGCAGGAGACTGTGACCTCCACACCCCATCCCACTCCCACCATGCTACAGACTGTGCCTGCTTTCAGGAGCAATAGAAGAAACTCAGAAACCATCCTCACTGACCCCAAAAAACACAGGGGCACAGCTGCACTCTCTCACCCACACCCACTGATGCAGGTTCCCTGGTGCAGGTACTTCAGCATGCCTTTCCTTAGGAGAAGGTGGCAGTAGCAAATTTTGCCAACTCCCTAGGAGGAGGGCATGTCTCTCCCTGAAGACTGACAAGTTGAAGCCTCCATTCAGCCATGGACAAGAGGGAAAAAGAACAGACAGCTGCAGGGGGTGGGAGGGTGCTGCAATTTTTAAAAGCACTTACCTTTGGACAGAGAAGGGTAAGGTAGAGCGAGGAGGAAGTAGAGGATATTCATAGTGTGGGGAAAAAAAGGAGAAGGAGCAAATGGAAGACTCAACAGTAAGGACTTACCCAGAATATCAAATTGGAGAGGAACATCATGTACTTCAAGCAGCAGAGACAGGCCCTGGCCATGATGCACTTCTTAAATTCTAGGAGGAACACCAAGGACAGATAAGTCCAGGTAAAACACCTCTTACTTGCTGCCTTTTGGCACATGCTGGCCTCCGTGTGGTGAACCTGCGGTGCCATAGAAGGAGCCAGCCCTGAAGCCTTGGCTGAACAGGCAGCCAGAGGTGAACGACTTGGCAAAGTTCGAGTCCTTGCTGTCCGAAGATGGACTCCGTCGATCGAAGAATCCTCACTACTCGACTTCTCCATGCTGGCCTCGTACCCTTGGGACATGAGGGGCGGGGAGCACTGCTCCCAGAGTGGGATGGAGGGTGTACCCCGATTGGGCATGAGTTCTGAGCGAGCGGGCTGTTGGAGCTTTGCACGCCCCATCTCTGCACCAGAGAGCGCTATCAGAGCAACCAGCTGCCCAGGGGTTCATTGCCTCTGGGATGGCGCCCGCTCTCAGCCTTGGCCCTCTGGCTGGGGAGGGCTCTGCGCCACTGCTATAAGCACGCTTTGGGAGCTGGCTCGCATGTGTAACTAGGCTTCCTTGGGGAGGCTGCAATTTGACTGCTCTTTCCTGGACTGCTGCACCACCAACCAGACCCTGCACTCTAAGTGAAAGGGCGCTGGGATCCAGGCTCCGCAGACACGCCTCTTCCAGCCCGGGCCCCTCCAGTTTGTGGGCGCTAGGCCTCCCTTGCAGCCACTACCAGGCTGGCCTCTGCCCCCCACCCCCCATGAACATTGGGCCTGTCTAGCCTGGGGCACATGGTCCCAAGCAGTACCTTTACACACACACACACACACACACACACACACACACACACACACACTCACCAGGCTTTTGCCCACGCGAGAATAGCTAGAGCACCGGTAGAGGGACCACACAGAGACACAAAGTATAGGAAAGCACTCTTAGGCCTCCGCAGGTCCTACTGCATAGTGGTTGATGTCAAAAGTATCCCCTCTCCAGGAAAAAGACATGGGGATGGATATGGCTCATGCCTCACTGAACACCGACAGGAGGACCAGAGCCATTACAAGGTCCCCTTCAATTACTGGAGGTCAGGCCTCTATTCCCGCCTTTGCAAGATTGGAATCGCCACGGTCCTTCTATATTTGGAGAGAGAGGGAATTGTTGGGAGCCACCCTGCTTATACACTAAAGGCCTAAAATCAGCCATAGGCCTAAAATCAGCAATAGACCTGACATACGTGCCTGTTCGAGGCCAAGTCTTGGGTCTCTGTGGAAAAACACTGAAAGAGATAGCTGGGAGTTATTGTAAACAGACAGCATTGGTGGAAGGCTGCCAAGCCTAGTCATAAGGCCTTGTAGGTGGGTAACCTTGGTGCATAGTACCAACTTAGATAAAGACAAGTGAATCATAGGCAGAGTCATAGTGTCCTGTCTCCTGAACCTTCACCCAGCTGACACTCTGTTCTGGAAGATATCTGTACTCCCCCTGCACAATCTGTGTTCCCCCTGAACACCCACATTCCTTCGTCATCTTCTTCCCCACATCCTGCCTTTTTGTGTATATAACCTGTGTGTGCAAAAGTAAAGATTACGATCTGATCAGACTATAGACAGGTCATGTTCCTTGTGTTCACCTGTTCCCCCTTCTTCTCTTTCAGGTGATCTCCACGGACCCCTGTTTAAAGTCCTGCTGGACAGGACACCTATCTGACTTCAACTGCAGCCCTTGGGAGGCAGAGGCAGGGGGATGGCTAAGAGTCTGAAGACTGCCTGATCTACAATCTGAGTTCCAGAGCAGAGCCAGGGACACATAGTGAGAGCTTTTAAGAAGAAGAAAAACAGAGGTCAAGCTGTTGGTCTTATTAAGGTCTGGGGTCCTGCTCATGGAGTGTGATTTGTCATTAGCTCGTCTCTCGTTATAGAGCATTGTGGTTACTACTGAGAAAAAGGCCAAAATGTTCACCCATGACTTTGAACTTCTATGCCTTTTCCTTCCCTCTACACTTTCCTCTGAACTTGACCTATATTGTGCGGTTCTAGCTTCTTGTCTGACAGTGCTTCCTTCTGAGATCTTTGAACTCTTCTCTTCTTGATCCGCATGATCTTGTGGGGAACCGAAACATCTCCAGACCCAGGCAAGGCACCTAGCCAGGCTGGCCAACCACAGCATGCCTTACAGTTGTTCTAGGATATTCAGTTTCTGCTGTCTATCTGTCTTGGTCCTACTTCGCTTTAGCCCCAGGCTCACCCTCTCTGGCACCCTTTGTCTGCAGTCTCTGCTTCCAGGGAGATGCAGCCATTTTCTTCACCAGCCAGCTGCTCATCTTTCCTGACCTTGTCATTCCTGTGTGGCAGAGCCCAAGTGATACTTCTCTGCGTAAGGCCCTATCTCCTCAACCAGCCATCTGGAGCAGAGAGACCTGGCTGTTCCTTACTGACCAGCACTGAGGCTTCCCCTCTCTCTCTCATGTACCAGATTTTAGATACTTACCTCTTTTTCATTTTCCAGCATCTACCCTCTGATACTACTCTTGATTCCAAAGAATCAAGGTTGGCTGGCAAATCTGTAGACCCAAGCTTTACACACATTGCAGGCAGCTACTCTCTAATTCCCAGTGCTTACAGGGAAAACTCCATTTTGTTTTCCTTGGGACACCCTACACCTGGCCACTTTCTAACAGTTTTGGTTTTCTTGGAATCACTAGATATAAAGATGACAGCTCAAGTTCGAGATCAGGAATAGGTACTGTAATGGCTTGGAGGTTTCATAGAAACTAACTCAGCCACATCCCATGGGAACTAAAAACTAGGGTTAGCGATGTCACCAGTGTTGATAGTAACTCCCTTCATACCTTCATGGGTACCCACCTTTTTATCTCTACCCTTTCACTGATTTAAAACTAAGTGATGGCAGTGTACTGTTTTGATTCTTTCCCTTCAGAGCTATGATCAAAGGTTTACTCACCCCAGAGATGGTGCCAAGAACAGGACAAAGAAACTGTACTACTCAAGTATAACTTAGTGAGATAGATTCCTCTTCTTCATGATTCCTTGACCTTGAATCCTGCTTCAAGATTGACTCAGAGACACATACAAAGCAAGGAGGTATCTCTTCTGATCAGGGTGGAGTGTGGAAGGGGAGAGTGAGCGACACAGGAGTCAGTGTGGAGACTGTGGTATCTGAGGGAAATCATAGCATGAGATCTCTGAGCTTGTCCCTGTAGTTATAGGTTGAGGAGCTATCTAATTTGCCAGAACAATACTCCCTGAACCAGCACTGTTGATGTGCTTTGTACATAATGTGTTCCTGTCATTAATTGACAGTTTAGTCCCCAGCTGGTGGTCTGGGCACAGGAAAGTTATTGGATCCTAAGAGCTCTGCCTTCATCCACCGAGGAATACTTTGGTGGATACTTTCACAACCATTTAATCCTGTGACTGTGATATTAATGCACCCGTAGGAAACATCCCTATACATGGGCTTGTGGCTGTGCCCCATTACAACTTTGTAGCACCTGAGACTCGAGATTTTCAAATACTCTCACATGCCAAGTATATTCTTCTTCATTTAAAGTTAGACATATAAAGAATGTTATGATGCTGTCACTGGAAGTGGTGGCAAGTAGAAGGTGGAGCTGAGTTGGAGGATGTATGTTGCTGGGGACAATGCCCTGAAAAGAAGTGCCTTGTCCTCAGCCCTCTTCAGTTCCACTTCTCCTGCTTCTTGGAGACCATGAGATGATCAAGCCTCTGCTGCTGCAACTGTGATGATCACCTTGCTTCAAGTCTAAAGCAACAGGTCGAGGGGACCCAGATGTGAGCTGAAACAAATCATTCTTTCCTTGTGCGGGTCGCGCGCATGTAGTCTCGCCGGCGAAACCGTACATACACACGAACACACACACACACACTAGAATCCTTCCGTAGAAACACGTTTATTCCCATAAACCAAAATGGTGGTAGAAGAAGACGAGAAGGCGTGGGAAAGCACTGCCTATATACCCCAGAGCGGGGTATTCACCCCCTGATTGGCTGCTTACTCGTAGCGCGCCAAACGCCGTGGGATGGGCTTAGCTTTGGCGGGCTAACCATGGCACATGCGCAGTTTACTTGGTACTAGGAAGAATTACGGGCGACAGCGCCACCTAGCGATGGCGGACTTTGTCAGCTCTCGTGGCGGCTCCCAACAACTGCCCCTTTTTGTTTAAATATAGAGGGTGGCAGGGGTCCCTGGGAAGGTTTCGTAACTCCCACCTTTGGGGGGTCTCACGGCGGGTCTGAGTCTCTTTAGAGGGCAGTGCTCAAACTCTTACCCGTCACGGGGTCAGCCTCCCCACCCGAGGCTGCCCTGTCTTAGGTGGCCGAGCCTTATCCGTCCACTCCGTTATTGACTTACCAGACCTTCTATCCGTGGAACGAACACCTTAGTGGGCAGGGACTGTGTACAGAAATGTTTGAGGCTTTACAGGGTGTCTTTACCAGAAGCCCTAGGGTGCAGCGGCTGAGGAATCTGTCTACTGGCTATTTCCTTTTAGATTTGTCAAACAGACACTGGCCAATGTCCTGTGTCTAGGCTGACTGACATTTCTTCACAGCCAGTACCAAAGAATGGTGAGCTCTATGTCTAGGCTACGAGGGTCGCGCATCCACACCTGGCATTCTCTGAATGTGCGCTCCAGGTTGTGGCCACTCGTAATGCCTGTCACCGGGTAATATCACCATTCGTGGTATACCTCTGGCATATGAGATCAGCTTATTCCCGTCGTTGGGATCAATTGACAGCCGGTCTGGAGACAAAAGGATGGAGTTATCTAACTGACTGTCCTTAGCCTGTCTAGCATGGTACCAGTTATGACTCAAACCCACGGCCTGATCAAGCAAATTCCATCTTGGGGGAATAAGCGATCAAAGAACCAACAGTTTAAAACCGTCTCCCTTACCCTACCAGGTGCAATGGAAACACAAGTCCTCTGGGTACAAGGGCTAAGGGGAACAGAAAGAGATGCAAACACCCATCCCTGTGCAATGGAGTCATCTCCTAGGGGTGCAAGGGCTGTTTGTCTCAAAATTTAGGTACCACAGCTATACAGACAAGAATCAGCCAGGCCGAGACTCCTCACTGACCCAGTGTATTGGGCAAATCTCTGGGGTGCAACGCTGATGGCCTAACATTTAGCACCACTACTCGTGGGGGGAGGACTGCTCATTTTCGAAGCAGTGAAAGCTACACTGCAGGGAAAGCCCCTAGTACTTTGGTCACAAACGCCTGGCCAATAATAGCCTTGCCAAAATTCTATTGAGCTATGAGTTCGCAAACCAATCAAAGGATGAATACTAAACCACAACTTAGGGTAAACTAAACAGGCTTACTCCCACTTACTTAAAAAAAAGGAAGGGGGGAAAAGGAAAAGAAAGGAAGAAAGCTGAAGAATTCTGGGAGGACAGTCCCTCAGTCAGGAGCAGATCCACGTGCGTCGAGTTGATGTTCACCACAGCTGTTCTCAATTTTCTGAGTGTCTCACTGAAGTTTTCTGAGCAGTTTCCTGTAAGATACTGAAATAATTTTCTGGACAGATTAGTTACACGAGTAAAGTTTTTATACTGTACACTGGTGATGTAAAGTGTACCCAGTTTTTTCTCACATCTCAATTGGGCTAGTTGAAAGAGGATATCTAATCTCTCTCTCACTAAATCAAGGTGTTGATTAAGGATCATTAGCCCGCCTTTTAGTAGGGTACTGGCGGAGGTTTGAAGGTTAACAGTCTCTGCCACCGTGGCTGACAATTGGGGGTAGTGCCCACCTGAACAGAAGTTGACATAGCAATCTCAGTGGCAGTGGCGATAACGGCACTAATTAATATCGTCGTCACTATGGCTGCAGTTATACCAAATCTCCTTTTTGTCTAAATAATGACAAAGTGGAATGAGTCTCCACGGGGATGGGAACCCATCGCGTGACTCTGGCAACCATAGTGCAAGTGAATCTTTAGAATTCCAACACTGGGACATCCAGCAGGTTTTATTGGTACAATTCTTAAAGGTGGAATTTGATAAAATAAACAAAAATACTAGGAACCTGTATCCCTTGGATCAGTACAAGGGCTATCATCAGAGCCTGGAGGGTCTGTCTGGGTGTCACCTTCCAGTATCGCGAGTCGCCTCGTCAGCCGCTCTGGTAGCCAAAACGGATTGTCTTCTTCCTGTGGAAACACACAGACCGCTCCCCTGGCTCTTAATAAAACAATATCTGGGCCCTTCCATTGTCCGGTCAAAATATCCTTCCATTTCACCATCTCTTTCGGCCTCTCAGGCTCTAAACAGTGACGGTCAGCAGCTGAGTGGCCCTGACTGTCCAGGTTTAGAATATTGAGGGTAAAGAGTGCTATAGAAACGATGACTCGTGGCACTGAGGGCAGGGTCTCCTCGACTCCTCCCTTTTGTTTTATTAGATAAGACTTAAGAGTGCGATGAGCCCGTTCTATGATGCCTTGTCCTTGAGGGTTATAAGGGAGGCCTGTCAGATGGGTTACCTCCATTTGGCGACAAAACTGTCTAAACTTTTGAGAAGTGTACGATGGCCCATTGTCCGTCTTAAGAATTCTAGGCTTCCCCCAGGCACTCCATGCCTCAAGGCAGTGTTGAATAACATGTGCTGCCTTTTCTCCGGTCAACGGAGAAGCAAATATAATTCCAGAATAAGTGTCAATGGAAACATGTAAATATCGTAATTTGCCAAAGGTTGGGATGTGAGTAACATCCATTTGCCAAATCTGTAGTGGCCGAATTCCTCGTGGATTAATTCCTACATGAGGCACTGGTAAAAATTGACAGCAATTCTGACATTGAGTAACTATATCTCTAGCTTCCTTTCTAGTTATCTCAAACCGACGACGTAGCGTCTCTGCTGTCACATGAAAGTTTTTATGAAAATTCTTGGCCAAATCTAATTTGGAAGATAAGGCGATAGCAACCAATTTTGTGGCTCGATCCGCTAGGTCATTCCCATGAGACATTGGGCCTGGTAGACCTGAGTGAGCCCTGATATGTGTAATAAAAACTGGGAATCTCCTATTAACTAAGGCGAATCGAATCTTTTGAAAAACTTTTACGAGTCTACTAGATGGTCTAATTAGCCCTGCCACTTCTAAGGCTTTAACTGCATTTACTACATAAAAGGAATCTGAAACAATATTTAAAGGGCCTGGAAAGGTTTCAAGAACCTCCAGGACTACCAAACATTCCACAACTTGAGGTGAGGTCTCATGATATTGCTTGGCAGTGACCTTATTATCAATTACATAAGCACCCACACCTGTCTTTGACCCATCTGTGTAAACTACCACTCCATCCGGGAGCGGCTTTTGAGATAAAACCTGTGGAAATACAATCGCTTGAGTTAAGGCAAACTGTAAAATGGGATGTTTAGGGTAGTGATTATCTATTTGGCCATTAAAGGAGGTGACCAACACGGCCCAAACATCAGAGGTAGCAGTTAATATTTGAACTTGATGTGCAGTATAAGGCACTATTAAAACTTTAGGCTCCCTTCCAAAATGAGTGACAGCTGCTTTTAATCCCCGTAAGGCAAGCTGAGCAACCGCATCTGGATACCATTCAATAATCTTTGCAGGAGAGGCATTAGGATGAATCCATAATAAGGGTCCATCTTGCCATAATACGGCAGTTGGTAAACATCTGGTTTTAAAGACACACAGATTAAAAGTTTTGGTCTCATCAATGCGTTTTAGCTGAGCTTCCTGCAAGGCATCCTCCACCAATCGCAGGGCATGGTTTGCAGCCGGTGTTAACGCTCTTGGTGAGGAAATATGGGAATCTCCTTCCAGAATGTCAAACAAAGGTTTTAATTCAGCAGAGGGAATTTTCAAAAATGGTCTTAACCAATTTATATCACCTAATAACTTTTGAAAATCATTTAAGGTATGTAAATGATCTCTGCGAATTTCTAATTTTTGAGGAACTATTTTCTCAGGGTAAATAACTGTCCCTAAAAAGGAACCAATTTCTGAAATTTGAACCTTCTCTGTGGCAATATGCAGACCCCACTGTCTTAATGTAGCAATTAATAAAGGATATGAGTTCTGCAAAATGGTCAACTCTTTATGGCATATTAAAATATCGTCCATAAAATGAATCAAGAGTAGAGAAGGAAATTGTTTCTTAACAGGTTCAAGGGCCATTTGTACATACAGCTGACACATAGTAGGACTATTTGCCATTCCTTGAGGCAAAACTGTCCACTGATATCTTTTATCTGGTTCAAGGTGATTAACAGCAGGTAAGGTGAACGCAAATCTTTGCCTATCTTGCGGGTGTAGGGGAATGGAGAAAAAGCAATCCCTAATGTCTATAATTATTATCCTCCACTGCTTAGGTAAAGCAGAGAGCAGAGGCAGGCCTCGTTGCACTGAGCCAAACAGCTGCATCTGTTTATTAATGGCCCTTAGATCATGGAGAAGTCTCCATTTTCCTGATTTCTTTTTTATAACAAAGATAGGGGTATTCCAAGGAGAAGTAGAAGGTTCTAAATGACCAAGCTGTGCCTGTTCCTCAATCAGCCTTGTAGCAGCTTCCAATTTTTCAGAGGATAGGGGCCACTGAGGAACCCACACGGCTTCCTCTGTAAGCCAGGGTATGGGCAAGGAGCCCTCAGTGGCAACTAGGGAAAACCCAGACCTTGTCTCCCTGTATTACTCTCCTGTAAGATTGGGTTTAACCTTCCTTGTTCTTTTCTGCCAAGGCCTTTTCCTTCCTTATATCCCATTCTTTTCATAATATTAATAGCTTGTTGAGAGTACTCATTAGTTAGAGTCAGTCCCAGGTCTTGTAAAATGTCTCTTCCCCAGAGGTTAACGGGGAGAGGAAGCACATAAGGTATAAAGCTTCCTGTCTGACCCTCTGGCGTCTTCCAAGTCAAGGAGCGTGAACTGACGGTGGGGTTGGCCTCATATCCCAACCCTTGTAAGGAATGGGATGACTGTGTAACAGGCCACGTTTTTGGCCACCAGTTAGAGGAAATAATACTTTTATCAGCTCCTGTGTCTAAAATTCCTGTAAAGCTCTTCCCTTCTATTGTTAATTGTAAAGTGGGTCTGGTTTTGAGATCCACTACTAAATGAGCAAAGTCAGTTCCTGAAGAACCGAACCTATTGGCACCTCTTGGCGCCCCGGTGGATGGAAAACAATTATGTAAACTTGGAAGGATAACCAATTGAGCAATCCTGTCTCCAGGGGAGATAGAAAATATGCCTTGTGGGCAGGAACAGAGAACTTGAATTTCTCCTGTATAATCTTGGTCTATGACACCAGGATGAACCACAAGCCCCTTCAGGGTAAGAGAGGAGCGGCCTATAATGAGGCCAACGCTTCCCTCAGGCAGGGGACCTTTAAAATCAACCGGGATAGGTTGCACACCCTCATGTGGCATTAATAAGAATTGGGAGATAGAGCGGAGGTCCAACCCTGCGGACCCTCTAGTAGCTCTGTAGTTAGAGATCTCCCCCGGTTGTAGGCTTGTGTCCCATATTTTTTCGGGCCCTGAGACGTTGGGCCCGGATATTCGTTTTTTGAAATATTTTCATCTCTTTCTATAGGGGAGGGATCATGTTGAATAATCCTTCCCTGAATGTCCTTAACCGAGCGACATTCATTGGCCCAATGATATCCCTTCCTGCATTTAGTACATAACCCAGGGGTTTTCTTTTGTATAGGAGTACGACATTCTCGTTTCAAATGACCCTGTTTACCACAATTATAACATACTTTACGGCCGCCAGGACCTGAGCGGCTCTGGCCCTGCAGGATAGCTGCTGCCAGGCCCGCGTTAGTCAGTGGGCCTCCAAGACCTCGGCAGACCTTTATCCAATCTGTCAGCCCTTTGTTTCTCCTAGGGGCAATAGCTGCCTTACATTCTGGTGAGGCATTTTCATATACTAATTGCTCGATCAATGGCTTGACTTGCTCTGGGTCTCCGAAAATTTTGCCTGCTGCTTCTGTCATTCTAGCAACAAATTCTGAGAAGGACTCCTGGGGGGCTTGTAATATTTTTGTTAAATTTCCTCCAGCCTCACCCCTTTTCGAGAGTGCCTTCCATGCCTTAATTGCGGCGGCGGAAATCTGGCCATATGCTCCCCAATCATAGTTAGTCTGGTCAACAACATACTGTCCTTGCCCTGTTAATAATTCGAAAGTCCACTGTCTCTGGTTGCCCTCTGCATTAGCGTTGGCCTTTGCCTGTGCTTGAGAAGCGTCGTGCCACAAGGCCTTCCATTCCATATACTGTCCCATATTAGGGAGGGCAGCTTTTACTGTGTTCTGCCAATCATTCGGAGTCATTGCCATAGTGGCAAATCTCTCAAGCTGCATAATTGTAAAATTAGCATCAACTCCATATTTGTTAACCGATTCAGCAAATTCTTTGATAGAAGCATACTCTACAGGCGCGTGGACACGGCCTCCTCCCGCGTCCTCAAACACTGGAAAAGCTTGTAACATTTTTCTTTTGTCTTCCTCTGAAAGGAAGGAGCTTGAGCCACGTCCGTCCGCATGAGGCGGAGGTGCGCCGGGAACATTAGGTTGGGAGGGCGCTACAGGCCGAGAGGCCGTCCGGCTTCTATCGCTCGTTTTCCCCTGCTTTAAATTTTGCGGCGGTAACTGTTTACCTATTTCTTCATCTGAGTCCACTGAGGAAGTTATCCCCTCCGACTCAGAGGCATCACGCCCCAGCACTTCCTTTACCGGATAAAGAGATCTTTTCCTGAGGCTTCCTATCCTCCCGTCTCTCCCAAGAGCGTCCTTTCTCTTATCTCTCACTTCCTTGGACTGTGTGTCTTTGGAAGGGCCTTTTTCCTTAAATATATTTTTTCTTCCTTTTTCTTTCTGAATTCCTAAGCGCTTCTGTCCTGTCTCTGTCTCTGACATGCTGATTTGTACTATTCTCCGAACCCTCACGAAAACCAGGAGTAAAAAAAGTGATCCTGCTAGCACCAAGGCGAAAACCTCTAACGTTCCTGCCAACTGGGGAGGGAAGTGAATCAAATCAAATCGAAACATATCTTTCAGAGAACGTTACCCCGTCCTACGGTTCTGGATTCACTCCACGCGTGGATGGGAAGCGGAGGAGGGTCTTCTGAAAACGTGCCGGCAATGGAAAATTCTCCCGGGTTTTTCGGCACCAAATGTGCGGGGCGCGCGCATGTAGTCTCGCCGGCGAAACCGTACATACA
>NW_021604805.1:0-9197 GCF_004785775.1 Grammomys surdaster
GTCTGTGCCTTTGTAAAGTCCAGAAGATAAGATAGTAGGGTGGGAACCTGCCCTGAAATTACCATTTCCACCAAGCATGATCCTAGTCTTGCTGTGTCCTAGGCTAATCCTGAATTCAAGAATCTATTTGCCTTTGTAGCCATAAACAAAAATATAGTTTGGTAGGATCTACTGTCACCACCACTTTGTAAAGCTTTTTATTTCTTTCCTCACAAATTTTCTATCAAGTTGGATCACAAGGAACTGGCTTTTATTCTTTTAGATTCATGAAGGCCCTCTTATTAGTAGTATTGCATTTGAAGTTTTTGCATATTTGAGAAAGTATATATTTTCTTCTTTTTCAATCTTCAAATATCTTTTATTGGAAGCCCAAACATTGTCTTCATTTACTGTATTTGAAATCACTATACAGTGACTTTTGAGAAAATACTGCCTGCATTTTCTAGAAAAGAAAAACCCTAAATATTGTTTCAGGAATGTAGAGAAATATCCAACTTAAATAGCAAAAAATGTGCACCATAATTACTGCTGTACTGCAGTCATTTCTGTATTTCCCATGTTTGTTAAATAACTATCTTGTCTGATAACACACAATATAAAGAGCAATTATTAAAGACATATTTATATATACTTCTATAATCTTATTGAGAATACCCTGTTGGCATTGGATAGCCAATCATAGGCATAGCAGCTACAGGAGCAGGATATGCATATGCCTGTTGGTTCATACTATTTTGCCTTTTTGCACCATTGCTTCCATATTGCTGAGTGCTATTATTTTTTTGAATTACTTTTTTCCAATTAATTTATTAATTCATTCAGTTTGCATCCTGATTGTAGCTCCCCTCTCCTCCCAGTTTCCCCTTCACACAGACCCTCCTCCCATCCCTCCTTCCCCTTCATCTCTGAGAATGATGAGGTCACCCTGGCTACAAACCCACCCTGACACCTCAAGTCACTGGAGGAATAAGTTCATCCTTTCCCACTGAGGCCAGACAAGCCAACCAAGTTTTAAGGGATAGGATCCATAGGCAGGCAAGAAAGTCAAGTTAAGCTCAAGCTCCATTTGTTGGGGGACCTACATGAAGAACAATGTGCATATGTTTGGGGGTGGGAGGGCTACCATTGTATGTTCTTTTGTTGGAGGTTCAGTCTCTGGGAAAATACCAGGAGTCCAGGTTATTTGACTATGTTGCTCTACTTGTGGAGATAATATTCCCTCTCAGTTCCATAATCCTTCCTCCAACTCTTCTATAAGAGTTTGTGAGCTCCCTCTGTTTGGCTATGGGTCTCTGCATCTGTTTTAGTCAGCTGCTGAATAGAGCATCTCAGAGGACAGTTATGCAAGGCTACTGTATGCAAGCATAATAAAGTATCATTTATAGTGTCAGGGATTGGCTCCTTGTCTATTGGATGAATCTGAAATTGGGCCAGTTATTGGTTAGCCAGATAATTCATTTTTATTCTGTTCCCTCCAGTGGTTTGTGATATTTAGTATAGGTGTGATGACTTACTTCATTAATTAGTTCTAGAGAATACAGAATATTGAGAAACAAATTCCAACTGTATCTGAAGAATAAAAAGTATCACACACCCTATACCAAGCATTAGATTGGCAACTAAAATTGTATGGTAGCTTTCTCATGGGAAGGACCTTGGCCAATTGAGCCTCCTTAGGGCAAGGACTTTTCCTAGATTATTTGGCACTGATGCCAAGCCTACCTGCCAGAATTCATCACACACTTTTATGGACCTACTTCTCTATGACTCTATGTATCTGTTTATCTATATATTAACCCAAATGTATCTTTGTAGAACTGTCTGTAGACTTTTGGCCTAGTTGTTCAACTGTTAAGCAAGTATCTAAGTTTTTGTGTATCTATCATTGTAAAATATGTAAACACATACTCACAAAATATATTGGTAGATTGTTACATTTATTTATTTTTCATTATGTTTTATAACTTGACATGGGACAAATATTAAGATGTGGAAAAACCTGTTAAGAAGCCTAGTGCAAGTGCCAGTAGAGACTGCTGTGAATTGTGTCTGGAGCATGAGAGCCAGCATGTACCATGTGTCACTTCCTTGAGGAGGGAAGAGTGGGCATGTCTAGTCCTTCCAAGTCCCAGCACTTGCTGGCATTCTGATTGTGGAGAGCATCTGAGGTTCACTTGAGAGAGAACCTATGACTGTAGTTCCTGAGGATCCTGAGATTCCAGCTGTAGGACATGAATCCATTTTTTTCATTTTTTATTGGATATTTTCTTTATTTATATTTCAAATGTAATCTTCCTTCCCAGTCCCCCTCCCAGAAACCCTTATCCCCTCTCCCCTACTCCTGCATTAGGGTCTTCCTTCACCTACCCATCCACTCATAACTCTCTGCTCCAGTACTCCCCTACAATGGGGCATTCAGCCTACACAGGACCAAGGACCTCTCCTCCCATAGATGGCAAACAAGGTCATCCTCTGCTGCATATGCTGCTGGAGTCATGGGTACCTCTATGTGAACTCTTTGGTTGGTTGTTTAGATTCTGGAGCTCTGTGGTGTCTCGTTGATATTGTTGTTGATATTCAGCTCCTTCAGTCCCTTCTCTAACTCCTAGGAGACTTTGTTTGAGGGTTCTCTACCTGCTCTGTTAACCTTGCCACGTGTATTTTCTACGCGCAAGATAGCACCTTGGCCAACTTCCCAGTCAACTCTACTATCATAGGAAATTATCCACCTTGCATTTCACCAACAGCCAACTGCCTCCACTGCATCTGCCTTCTGAAGGACAAGAATCCACACAGTCAGGGACCTGGAAGCTGGAGCTGCAGCAGAGGCAATGGAGAGTTGCTCCTTAATGGATTTCTTGTGATGCATTGCTCAGCTTACCTTCTTATAGATCCTAGGAATATCAGACCAGGAATGGCACCAATCACTATTACCATTCCCCACTTGATCTCTAATTGAGAAAATCTCTTACAGCTGGAACCCTGAGAGCCAATTCCTCAACAGGGGTTCCTTCTTGTGTGATAAATCAGCTTGTGTCCATTTGACAAAATAAACCAGCCACTACTGCTTACCCCTTGTCAAATTGACACACAAATATACCACTATTAAGCCTCAACTCTTACTTTCTTATTTATCCCCCAAAACTAAATAACTTTAAAAGTCCCACAGTCTTTCAAAATTCTTACATATTAAAATTTCAACCCCTTTTAAATATCTACTCACTTTTAAAATTCAAAGTCTTTTACAATTCAAAGACTCTTAACTGTGGGTTCCATTAGAATGCATTCCTTCTTCAAGAGGAAAAATATCAGAGCACAGACACAATCAAATAAAAATAAAATCAAACTCTAATACTCCAATGTCTTGTATCCACTCATGATCTTCTGGGCTCCTGAAAGGGCTTGCCTCACATCTCAAGCTCTGCACCTAGTAGCACACAGCTTGTCTTCTAGGCTGCTGCTGACATCATTCCACTGCTGCTGTTGTTTTGGGTGGTTATCCCATGCTTCTAACATCCCCGAAATGCTAGAGTCTTCTGCTGCAACTGATCTGCACTTTCCCAAAAAGTTTTTCACAGGTTCTTTTCAAGGTGTCAAGCCTCAGCTTCTGTACATGACTCCTTCAGTCCTGGGCCTTCAACTGACAGTGAGACTGCCATTTCACCAGTGGCCTCTCATGGCCTCTCACAGTGACTAGTATCAGCTGCTACACCTTCATCATTTCAAAACCAGTATCACCTGGGTGATTTTTATACATGACCAAGTACACCTATGTCATGAAGTAGATCCTTGGCTATCTCTGGAACACAGCTTCTTTGTACTCTCAGAAAACACTTCCCTGAAGATTTCACCTAAGGGATGCTACTCTTTTCTTTTTTTTTTTTAAGTTAATATAAGATCATATTTTTAGCCGGGCAGTGGTGGCGCATGCCTTTAATCCCAGCACTTGGGAGGCAGAGGCAGGCGGATTTCTGAGTTCGAGGCCAGCCTGGTCTACAGAGGGAGTTCCAGGACAGCCAGGGGTACACAGAGAAACCCTGTCTCGAAAAACCAAAAAAAAAAAAAAAAAAAAAAAAAAAGATCATATTTTTAATATCCTTGGGGGAAGAGGCACAAGAATTTAAAATACCTTAAACATTATTTTTCAAATATTAGCCATAATAAAGTAAAATAAATTTGATACAATAGGACTATATTTTTTTCCAGAAAACAAACTCCACTGTTGAATCATATTTCTGAGTTACATTTTAATTATGTATATACTTCCACAGATATTTTTAATACACAGACTTTAAGTGCAGAAAATTAAGATGTCAGAGCATATATAATGATTTGACCAAAAAGGTAACATCTTTTCAGCATCTTTTGTTGGTTTTGGAACCCCCAATTTTAAAAAGCTAAGACTTGTTATTTAAAAGCCTTTCTCACTATGTTTTTGCTTATCACACACACAAAGTGGGCTGAGAATGTGACATACTTCAACCCAAGTCTAGACATGACAGTTAGAAAGTGAGTAGTGAGTTAACACTGTTTCTCACAACAGCAGTGCTGACCATGTAAACTGTGCAGTGACTCTCTTAACCATCCCCATACACAAAACCAACCAACTAGCTTAGTTACGGCTCCAGTGCCAGCAAACAGCAATGCCAACTCATCTAAGACGCCTCCAGATACAGTTTTAACTAATACAGTTATATTCAATTTATGTATGGCCAAAAGAATCAAGTACATTCTGATAAATGCAGATAATTTTCTTCGTGTAAATAGCCTTCATTAAGAATCAAGTACACTCTGATAAATGCAGATAGTTTTCTGCATGTAAATAGCCTTCATTAAGACACTAGATTTAATACATACATGAGACTGAATATTATATCAATCAATGAGACTAAAGTAAGAGGCTAGCAGCACCTATGAGAACTACCTTCTAAATGTTCAACTTTGTGAGTTAGTGGAATGCTTAATTCAATCATTAGTAAATACAGATCACAAAAAATATATATAAAAAGAATGGAGGGTTTTATTCATATTAAACTACCCTCTTTTCAACCTATATGAAAATTTTTGCTGAAACACTAGACCTCAGTGACAATATTTTCATAAGATGGTGGAAATCTCTTATTCTTTGTGTTAGCATATATATTTTAAATAAAATACTATATAAAAGATACACCATTTGACCAGGGGGCAGGGTGGGAGTGGTGGGGCTCCATCCTTGATTCTGGAGGGCTCTGATCTGTGGCACAGCGTCATTAAGATTCCCTCCCAGACTTCCTATGTAAACAGTGGGCCCTGTTGTGGGCAAAGGAACCCCACAGGAGCAGTCTTTCTCCCTCAAGTCAAATACAGATAGCATACACAGCTACTGCGGACAATTTATCATATAATACACTTTCTTTCCGACACTTAGGCACTTTCAGACCACAAGGGACACTGCTGCCTACTATACTATTAAAAGGATCACACTACAATGGAAATATAAAGCTGGACACTACTAATGTTATGTAACATCACATGCCTAATGTACAGCTGGTGAAGGCTAAATAAACACTTCTTTTTAAGCACTGGCATAGAACAGTGTGCTATATGTCATGCTGCCTAAAAGCCTACACAGCACCTTCACTGTGTTCTATGCCTAGTCTAACTTAAAAACTCAGTATTTTGGACTAAACAAGAAGCAATACTTACAATAAAATGTCTACTTTTAGATGAGAGACAAATCACTGAGGTAAAGGCACTTTAAATCTAAAGGCAGCTAAATAACCGTTCACTTACACATTTACTGTAAAGTTGTGTCTACAAATACACTCACAGGGACACTTAAGAGAATAAGCACATATTTTATATGTAAATAGCTACTACTAAATACTTGATTTGTAGATTTTAAAAAACACAATGAAAAGGTAAAGATTAACCAAGGCCACCTGCTGTAGTATGAACACAGGTCAAGGAGGGACGACTTTCCAGCTCTGGGAAGAGCAAGGCTGAAGGGAGTCTCACTGGCTCTCCTTTATGAGGACTGATGTGAACACCTTCCCAGCAGCAGGGACCAATATAATAACTACTACTACTACTAATAAACTTAGCAGTAAGGTCCCATCAATTTGAGCATTTTCCGTGAAAATGTTCAGTGTTGCTTAACGAAATGATCTAATTACAAAGCATTTACAAGTCATCTTTGCTTTTCCCAACCTTGCAGTCTGCAGCTTACAGATGCTTACTTGGTGAAACAAACAAAGACTTTATACTGTCTATCATACAATTACATTAGCAGTAGAAACATCATTTCTATAAACACAGGAAGAAAACTTCTAAACCAAAAAAAGAAAAAACTAATCTTCCTACACTATTCTGAGGGAAAGGTAAAGGGACTCACTATAGCAGCATTTCACAACTGCAGCCACAAAATTCTCGTGTTCCGTGACGTAACACAAACACACATACAAACCCTGAATTACCCTATAACCTACTAATATATTCTACTAATATATATATACAAGAAACCTAACACACAAATGCTTTGAGCATATAGTTGGCTTCTAATAGAGCACTCTTTCACAGATCACCCAGTGCTCTAATGGAATCTGAAACAACTTTTTGCACTTACCAACGAGGCTTCCTGTTATTACAGGTTGGTTAATGGTCAGCAGTGAGAGTTACATATTTTCTAATGTTAACTTATACTTTTAGTATTTTTAATTGCATAATCAACTAGCTAGCAAAATTAATTTCCAAAGACAGTAATTTGTGTTACTACTTTTCTTCCACACCTTAAGATATTACTGTTTTCTTAATCCTTCAGTGCTCAATGGTTATGCTGCCTCTGTGAACCACTCTACTGTGGATGAACATAATGGGCTCTGCTTCACTTTCACGTTTATGTAGCTGTAGTTTCTCTTCTAAATGTAGAGGATGGCTTGGTTTAGTAAACAAGAGGAACAAGCGAGACACACTAGGTTAAAATCCACCTGCTTTGAGACAAGTTTTCATGTATGTAACCCAAGTTGACTTCAAATTCACTATGGAGCCTAGGTGAACTCGGAAGTCCTGCTCTTCTGCCTCTTGTCTCCCAAGTGCTGATCTGGAGGTCTGCACATCTATGCCCAACTTTTCCTCACTTAGTCCAATATTATAAAGCAGCTGTTCATAGACTACTTGTCATCTAGATGTTTTTGGTCACAGACTTTTATTCTGTCTTTTGGTGACTAGACAGATGAAGACTTTAGCCTCTCATTAAGTGTAAAACCCAACTGCTGAGATCACTGCAGTTGACAAAAACGAAGTAAAGATGGCCATGGAAGCAGTTGGTGGTGTACACCTGTGATATCAGCAATTAGGGAAGGGGCGGGGGGGCCTGGAACTGCCACCTGGAAGATGTCCCATCTCTCCACCAGATGGCAGATTTTCCAGGTGGATCTCTGAGTTCCAGGCCCTCAAACCTCAGGTATTATCTGTACAATTGTTCAACTAGTTGGTTAAAGTACAATTCTAAGTGTTTTGCACAGTGTCAGGTTGTAGGTTGCTCTGAAATAATTTCTATAATAAGCTTCCATAATCTTGCTAGAATTAAGGCACTATAACACATCACTGCGAGATTTTAGAAAGTTAGTAACAATCACACAAAACAAGAGCTGGTTTAAATATTCCATTTAAAAGTTATCATCCTTACTGTCCAGTTAGTTGGTCAGCAAGGCTTTCAACAGTCCAGGAGTAACAGAAGGAGAAGGCTCATTTTATTTCTGTATAGTGTTCAGCATAAACCAGGACAACCCTGGTAACAGAACTGTGATGACTTCTATGGTCAACTCAGCTGTCCCAGGTGATTCCACTTCCGGCTGATTACATGATTGTTATTTAGAATGAACCATTCTGTTAGTGTTTCTTCAAAGACTTACATGTAAATTGTGAACAATCAGCTGAACTTTGAACTGCCATTCACAATAAATTACACTCAAAGAATCTAAACATGGAACTGGACTCACTGCTGACAAATGTGTAGATGGAATGCAAAAGCTCTTTCACATCACGCCAACTCTTACGTGGACATTCAAGATGAAAACGCTCAGGTCTCCAAACAACTTCAAGATCCATTTTTTTTAAAGTCATTTCTGCTCAGTGTTTTAATATTTTTCAATATCCACTGCTGCTCAACCGAGAAGAACTTTCTGCATTCTGTGTGCAGCAACACTGGCTTCATCTTCTGAGTCAGACTCACTCTGGGACATGGAGCTGTATGAGGCGGAGCTGCAGGGGCAGGGGGAGGAGCATTCTGGAGAACACAGATAGTGCATGAGGGGGAGGCAGTACTTCCCACAGAAGTCCACAAACTTAATTTGTCTGACACAACATTCAAAATAGACTCCACCGCACTTTGGGTTTGGACAATTGCTGGCTGAACTCAAGTATCTAAGAAGATTCCCAGGAAGATCATAGGGAGTGTAAGAACTACTTCGGATCTTAATGGTCCTTGCAGCTAATTCCAGAAGAGTTGGAGGGTCATATGTTAAATCTCTAACAAAACGAACAACCAATGGGTTTCCTCGTAAACTCAATTCTTCCAGGTGAATAAGGTTAAGGATCTCTCGAGGCAGGTATGTCAGCAAGTTATTGTGCAGACTGAGGGATCGAAGCGAATGCAACTGTGCAAGCTGAGATGGCACACTTTGGATCTTGTTGTCACACAACACCAAGTAATTCAGAGAAGGCAGATTTGCTAATTCTGGTGGGATTTCTTTAATGAAGTTTCTTCCAAGGTATAAACATTCTAAACTCTGCAAGTTCTCGATCTTGGAGGGGATGCTCTGCAGCTGGTTGCCGCCCAGGATGAGGGTCTGAAGCGCCCGCAGCTCCAGCAGCGAGGCAGGCAGCTCCTGTAAACAATTGCCGCTGACGTTGAGTACCTGAAGGCTGCGGCAGAGTGGTGACTGGGCCACGCCGTTGGGCAGCGAGCCCGGGCCACCGAGCCGGTAGTTCGTGACCTGCAGCGTGCGCAGGCCTCTCAGCCTCAGCAGCTCCGGCCCCAGCGCAGTGATCCCGTTGCTGCTCAGGTCCAGGAGCTGGAGGAGCGGGAAGTCGCTACCCAGCGCCCGCCGCAGCGACGTCAGAAGATTGTATGGCAGCAGCAGCAGCTGCAGCAGCGCCTCCCGCGAGCCGCGCGCTCCTCCGCGCGCTCCTCCGCGCGCTCCTCCGCGCGCTCC
>NW_021604805.1:9207-9339 GCF_004785775.1 Grammomys surdaster
CGCGCTCCTCCGCGCGCTCCTCCGCGCGCTCCTCCGCGCGCTCCTCCAGATCTGACTCCAGCGCCTTGGCCAACATGCTGAATCGGGAAGAGCTGAGTTCGGCCTCACAGAGCGCAGCCTCCTCCATTCCTA
>NW_021604806.1:0-9440 GCF_004785775.1 Grammomys surdaster
AGGTCACAGTTACTGATACAAAGTGACACCAAGGGCTTCTTCAGGCACCTAGGTAGAGAACAAATGATTGTTGTTTGGAAAATGTTGTTGATGAGGGTTGATATAATTGGCAGCTATGCATATGACACTTCTCCCAAACTCATCCTGACTATATATTGAGGTCAACCCCAGGACATGGCCTTCTGTTGTCTGTTCACACAACTCACAGCCTTTTAGTCTGAGGTCTGTAGATATCACCATAGGCATGATTCAGGAAATGCCTGGAAACCACAGCAATTGATATATCAGGCCAACATGGTGAATGTAGGAAGGACTACCTGACTCAAAAAAAAAAATTTAACAAGTACAAGTGCCATTTTTAAGAGCTTTCACAGGTTTTGTTCCTCCAAAGTCCATGATCCTGTCTTCACCTTGAAACACAGTCAGTGTTGCATATTTCTAATATGCTTAACCTGTTTCTGGATGCAAAACCTTTCACACGTCAGCAATAAGAGGCATGCTTATGCCTGGTCATATATATCTTAGCACAAAACACATCTGCTCAGATATGCTATGACTCTAATAGTGCTATGTTTATGGTGGCCAGACTACCAAGGATTCCCTAGCTTAAAAACAAAACAAACAAACAAACAAACAAAAAACAAAACAAAACAAGAAAAAAAAACAAGAAAAGAAAAATGAAATGTTTCTCTGGTCTACTGGACTCTCTCAGTCCTTCCTTACCTGAGGCATTCTTTCAGGTTGCCTTTTACAAAAGAGACATCATTTACATAGAGTTTCTGGAGACAGTGGAGTGTGGGAAGTAGAGACATCAATCTGAGTATTTTCTCCTCCTCAGCTTTTTCAGAATCTCCCATACTGAAGGTACCTGTGATGTGATCTAGAGTGAGTATGAAAAGACTTTTCATCTGACTCACGTAAGGAATAAGAAAGGCCAAATCTTCTATGCAGATACAACTTAGGTCAAGCTCCTGTATACAGCCAGCATGTACAATTTTGAAGATTTCTATGAATGTGTATTTGGTCAAGCCCTGGATCTTTAGATTTCTACAGCATAGATGAATGGAATCTTTTCTCTGCTGTGCCCAATGCAACAAGAATGTGGCACATTCATTATGTCTGCCCTCCATGAGATGGAATTCAGTCATCACTTTCAATTTTTTCTTCACCTCACAGTCAGTACAGTTTTCCATTGGCTGCTTCTCTGTCATGAACTCTGGCAAGCCTTCACCTTCATGGGATCCAGCCCATATCCCCCACAAGTCATATTCTTTATCAGTGCAATTGAGAACTCTGAGTTTGCACCTTCTGTGGGAGAAAAGAATGTAATTCTTAGAAGATAAAAGAGACACATCTTACACTCTGATTATCTTCACATCTCACACTTCAGCTCTTTATTTCAAAACTTTGAATTTTCCTGTGGCTAGAATTAAACCCAAGTGTCACATGCTCAGTAAATTCATAGCATTCTCGTCAAGAAAGGCATATTTAGCCTTGTACCTTTTAGGGATGCTTGAATGACCCATTCTTTACTATGTCTATTCTTTTCTGTCTTCTACATTAGCCATTATTTTCTGTGATGGCTGAGACTGAGCTGAAGCCTCTACACTCCTCTAAGCCTCTACACCCAGTGAAGAACAGTCCTGAATGTGGGGTGAAGACAAAATTGAAGATCAGAAGCCTCTGATCAATGGTTGGCCAAGTATTCTCTGTCCCTAGTTGCTCCATCTCAGCATTCAATGCACATTCCTCCAAAACCAGTTGATCTTGCCTACCTGGTTCGAATCTTCTGTGCAAGCAGTATATCTAGTCCATCAAGCATTGCCTTCAGAGTCTCCAAGGTGCAATTATTTATCAGCATTCCTAAAGAAAGGCATGGGAAGGGCCACACAGGTATCATGGCCTTCAAGATCTTTGTATGTCCATGAGTCAAGGCTTCTTCAAACATTACTGGAAACAGCCCAACAGGCAGGCCCTTGAGAGTAGAAATGGCCAAGGCCTCTTCCCTCAGTATCGTCTGACTTGCCAGCTTCTGGAGGGTGGGTGGGGAATAGACTTTCATTGTGACTTTTTCTAAAGAGTCATTCTAGGGAAGCAGATAAAAAATATACCATTAATGACAAGTAACTGAGGAGGCTTCTTCCCACACAGAGAAGTGTAAGGGCTAGATTACTACTGATCAGGATAGAGAATTCAGGTTACCAATTTGATCACCCTCTTTTCTTTGTTTTAATATTTGTTTTTAGATACGGGGTCTTTAAAGAACCACCAGCCTGTGAGCACTTAGGGAGGGATTCATGGCTTCAGTTGTATATGCAAGGATGGACAGCCATGCTGCGCATAGGTGGGAGAAGAGATCCTTGGTCTCATGAAGGCTGGACACCCCAGGAGGTGGGAATTTGAGGGTGGGGAGATGGGAATGGGGAGTAGGTAAGGGTACATTTTCAGAGAATCAGGAGCAGGGGTGAGGGGATAGAGGGTTCCTGAGTGGGTGGGGGATGGGGTAAGGGGATAACATATGCAATGTAAATAAAACATCCAATAAAAAAAATTAAAAAAAAAGAACTACCTGTATTTCGGTCTGTACTGCAACTTGCTTTATATACCACATTGGTCTGTACCTTGATGAGATTTGCCTGCCTGTGCCTCCAAATCGCAAAGGTTACATGTGTGTTCCACCACTGCTTAGCCTGTGCCACCATAGCAAGTCTAATCTAGAACTGTTTGTTTTGGCCTTTGTTGGTTTTAAAGCAACAATCCTCTCTGGTGGTGATAAGCTTCCCCAAAGTATCCTAGTTCCCAAAGATCACATCCAATTGCAGCCACAGCTGGGGTGAATACATCCCACTGAGTAAAGGTCACCAGAAAGTTTGATGCCCAAGTCAGTTGTTTGATGAGGAATAGACTGTGCTTAGCTTTCCAGGCCCTCAAAGAAAGCAAAGAAAATCAATTTCCAACGTTTTCACAATCTCTATTCATCCAGCTACACTGCATGGAATCATTCATGGTATCTTTGAAATTCCCATCATTTGTTATTGATATTAGTCTTTGATTATAACCCATACTGGCCTTTTGGATAAGGTGTTAGGAAGGTTCCAAGCTTGAGCTCTGCAACCTACAGCACTAAATAATGGGGGAAAGAAACACTAAAGTCAGTAAACCTTGAGTAGCCATTGTAACTCTCCAATAAGCATCCAGAAAGAAGAGACTATGAGGTGGAGATTATAATTCAGAAGGTGAATGCAGGAGGCACACTATCTCAACATCATAACTGGTTACTTCTACAGCACCAGACCAGCTTCCCTGAGACCTGCAAAAACTAATGGAAGACCACAAAAACGTAAGGAATGCAGTGGAAATTTTAATTTTAAGTGATACTCAGATATTTGATTAGAACACTTAATAAAAAGAGGCAGGTTTCTTCCTGAAATTTTGAACACATCCTTAGTGAAAGGAGGAGACCATGTATCAATCAGCACATGGAAATACTAGGTTTGTTTGTTTCTTTTGTTTTACTTCTTTGAGACATGATATTATCCATGGCTGCTTTGAAACTTGCTATATAAATTAGGCTGGTATCAAAGTTAGACTCAATGTAACCTCTGCCTTCCTTTTGCAGTCAAGTTTGGATATGAGAGGAGAGGAGTGAGGGAGACTGATATTCAGATATAAAGTCTATTAAATACACAACAGAGAGACACACAGACATACACACATATATGTGTGTGTACATATACATAAACGATACATACACAAGCATATTTGTGTGTGTGTATATATATACATATATATACATATATATGTATATATGTGTGTGTATATATGTGTACGTGTACATATACATACATACATATGCAGGTTTCTTCTTGTAAGTTTGAAGACATACTGAGTTCCATGAAAATGAGAGACTATGTATCAGTGAGCAGATGCAAATACCATTTGTTTTTTTGGTATTTTGTGTTTGCTTGCTTGTTTTGCCTTTTTTTATTTAGTTATGCTTCTATTTATTTAATAAATATGAATATACTCTTGCTGTCTTCAGACACAACATCAGATCACAATTACAGATACTTGTGAGGCACCATGTGGTTTCTGGGAATGAAACACAGTTCCTCTGGAAGAGCACTGGAAGAGTTCTTACCACTGTGCCATTTCTCCAGCCCCTTGTTTTGCCTTTTTTAAAGACACGCATAATGTCCAGCTACTTTGACACTGACAGCCTCCCTCTGCCTCCCTGTTGCTGAGATTAAAAGCACACCAAAGAATGCCAGGCTTAAAGTGACATAAAGATCAGTAGTGAGGGAACTTGAGTAACTCATATCTGACATTCCAGCCTGGAGTGTCTTCAATTTAAGGTCACCCTGACATTCTTAGTGAGACTTTCTCAAAAGACAAAACCAAGTTGATATAAAACAAAATATCCCACAGAAATCAGAATGACCCAATTCATAATTGCATGTAATTGAGAACACACTTGGATATTTGGTTAAGCAGCTCTCAGGTGGCTTAGATTAGAGAATCTTGGTGAGTTTATGGCTGGGCAATCTCTCTCTCTTTTTTTAAATTTACATTTGAGCCATTGCCCTCTCCCACAATTTCTCATCAAATTCCTCCTCCCCCTTCCCTCCAAGACGGAGGTCCCCTTTCCTAGGGGTTCAAATCTCTTTAGGATTAGACACATCTCCCATTGAAGCCAGGCCAGGCAGTCTTTTGCTATATATGTGCCTGGGGTTTGGACCAGTCTGTATATGCTGCCTGGTAGGATAGCTCACACTCTTCTTCCCCTAATTCAACCATAGTAGAATCTTGAATGGTCAAAAAATACTTAAAGAAATATTCAAAGTCCTTGGTCATCAGGTAAATGCAAACCAAAATGACCTTGAGATTGCAACTTACAACAATCAGAATGATTAAGATAAAAAACTCAGGTGACTGCACATGCTGGTGACGATGTGGAGAAAGAGGAACATTCCTCCATTTCTGGTAGGGTTGAAACTGGTGCAACCATTCTGGAAATCAATCTGCTGGTTCCTCAGAAAATTGGAAACATTTCTACCTGACAAGCCAGTTATACCACTCCTGTCCATATACTTAAAACATGCCCCACCATAGCATGAGGATAGATGTTTTGCTATGTTCATAGCAGCCTAATCTGTAATATTTAGAAGCTGAAAACCATCCAGATAGCCCTCACCCAAAGAATTCTTACAGAAAATGTGGTTCATTTACACAACAGAATACTATTCAGCTGTTAAAACCATGAATTTTGCAGGCAAATGGATGGAACTAGAAAATGTCAACCCAAGAGAGGTAACTCAGACTCAATATCACCGGCATGGTATGTACTAACTGGTAAGTGGATATTAGTCAAAAAGTACAGAATATCTAGGACGTAGGCCAGACAATCTTATGTAGAGAGAACTCATCTCAAAAAAGAATAACCAGCAAGTAATACATTATATAAACAAACTTTCAGGTGAGGACAAGCCTAGAGTAGGTTGCATGAAATGATGTATCCTTATGGAAATGAGGGACTTACTTGATCTGGACACTGGGGACAAATCACCATATTCATGCATGGAAAACTCCAGGCTCTAAGAAACATCGAGTTTTCTCCTTGCTCTGACTCTTTATATAGCTTTCAGCTGAACTCTTTGTCGCCACACTCTCCCAGCCAAAGTTAGCTTCTGATTCAATACTTGAGTCTCTGCTCACTTGCCCATGTTCAGATTTGAATGGTGTAGGTAAATTGGATAGGATCTGTACACAGAAAGACTTTTAGACCAGACCCATAGTCAAGAACTGATTTATTGAAGCCAAGAAATTGAGCCTCATGCTTTATAATCACAGCACTTGTAAAGCAGAGTTCAGTGAATCTGAGTTCCAGACTCTGGTGGTTTGTATATGCAAGGCCCAGGGAGCTGCACTGTTGGGAGGTGTGGCCCTGTTGGGGTAAGTGTGGCATTGTGCCTTTGGGCTTTAATCCCTTGTTCTGGCTGCCTGGGAGACCCTATACTGCTAGCAGCCTCTGGAATTCAAGGCTCTGTCAGTCATCAGCTGTGGCAACTTGAGAGGCTGAGTTGTGAGCTTGACAAACAGATCAGTTCAATGTCATATTCAGCTTCAGAGTAAGCTTGAGGGCAGCCTGAGCTAATGGACATCATTTCTTGTAATCTTATGTACATCCAAACCAAAATAAAGAAAGGTAGTTTCCAGGAAAAAGCTGTCCTTAGTTTCCCAGAAGGTAAGGGTGTCAGAGAAAGAATCATAAAGTGTGTAGTGTTTTTGCTATATTTTGGAGGACTGTGTGGTTCCAGACACCTCTCACCTCTTCCGTTCTCTCTAGGTCCCTCTCTCTCTCTCTCTCTCTCTCTCTCTCTCTCTCTCTCTCTCTCTCTCTCTCTGTGTGTGTGTGTGTGTGTGTGTGTGCGTGTTTATTTGTCTCTGTCTGTCTCTCCACACCACCCCTGCTGTGCTTAAATTAAAGGCAAATGTGAGCTGGCATGTGGGTGCTGTCGTGAAACAAAACAACAAAAGAAATAATCAAATTGTATTGGAATGCTAAGAAACTTGTGTCTAAGACAAGAAATTGAATTTTTTTATCTGTCCAAATTTTCAAAACTTTTGCACAAATATGACACACACACACACACACACACAAACACACACACAAACAGAGAGAGGCAGAGAGACAAGGAAAGACAGAGATAGAGGGACAGAGACACATACAGAGACAGAGAGAGACAAAAGTGAGAGGACAAGGGAGGGAGGGAGGGAGGGGGGGAGGGGGGGAGGGAGGGAGGGAGGAAAAGAGAGAGAGGAAAAGAGAAAGAGAGAGAGAGAGAGGGAGAGAGGGGGAGAGAGAAAGAGAGAGGGAGAGAGAGATGGAGAGAGAGAGGGAGAGGGAGAGAGAGAGAGAGGAGCCTTTGTTTACAGAAAAGAACTCTGTCTTGTTTCAGGAATTTAATGGCATGGAGCAGGGACTCCCTGCCCCTCACCCACATGCATGTGTCAATTCTTTGCCAATTAGGCAGTCAAACAGGACTGTGAGTTCTGACTCTATCTAATACAGAAAATCACTGAGTTGTAATAAAGTCCAAGCCCACTTTTTGTCTGCTTTTGTTTCATCTCCCTTGTGTGTTCTCTTAAGAAAGTAAAAGTTGTGTGTCCAGGTACTGCACATGGCATGAGAGTCTCTTTCTTTGTGACCATGAACTCATTTCTAACAGCTGGAAATGTATTTCAGGCTTCATCTCTAATATCATTTAATCTGTGGGCTTATTGTTTTTGTCAGGGTCCAACTCCCTCTGCAGCTGGAGGGCTGGGGTTATAGGCATTCAACACTGTGCCCACCTACAGGTTCAAGTTCTATGGAAATAGCATTTATATGGTCGTCCTGAATGAATTCTCCTACTACACCACCAAGCAAAGGCAGGTGATTCTGGAGAAGTACTCTGCCGACTTGACGTTGCAATGATGACTTGTGTGAAGGCTTTCTAGAACAGGTTCCTTGCATTTTCCTGAATTCCAGGATATATTAAAGACTCTAGAGCATGCCAGAAGGTAAATGCTGTCTCCATCTTACTTGACTGTTCAGAGAACTCAGTCTATACCTTGGGATAAAACACTGCTTTTAAGCCCAACATGACAGATTCATGGACAAAAATACTTATGTCTATTTATAATGTCAGAATGTGTATGTTTATTCCAGTCTTAATATAACCTCCCATATCACACAGCACACATGTGAAGGGCCATGAGGAAAACACCACTCACCTGTTACCTGACTCTTCCGTGAATGTTACTTTGGAATCTGCTGTTCCAGGTTTAACTTTAAGGGAAATACTGTTTCATCAATCTTAAGGGCCCCCAAGTTATATGCATCCATCTTCAAGGAAAAGAGAGACAGTTATCTCCACAGAGATGAAGCCTTAGGTTAATCTTCTCTTACTGGGAGTAAGGGCACACTGTTGAGGGAGCAGGGAGCACAGAGCTGGGACTGGGATATCAGGAGCACTGACCTGAAGTATCAGGAGCACAGAGTTATGCTTCAGACCACCCCCTGGAAGACAAAGAAACAAATGCTTATCACTAGACTGAGCATCTGAATGATGCCCATTGGCCTTGCTGTTGGATACTTACTTCAGATTCTGAGCACCTTTGATGCCTGAAAAGCTTAAATGCCTCCATCTCCAGCTCAGCTATGGGGGAAAGGGGTGAACTCTCATTCCTGTGCAAGGCTGTAGTGTTTTTTTTTACTTCATTTTAAAAATTCATCCAATGCTTATTTTCTTTTTTAAATTAACTTATATGATTACATGGTTGTGTTTGTGTGTAGGTATGTGTAGGCACTCACAGAAACCAGAAAGGGCATCAGAGTCCCTGGAACTGGATTTAAAGGTGACTGTGAGCTGCATTATACGGGTACTAGAACTCCAATTCAGGCCCTGTACAAGTACAGCAAGAACTCTTAACCTATAAGCTATCTCTCTAGTCCAAACTTTTTTTTTGAGTTTGTTTCACTGGGTATCTCTGGCTCTCCCAGAACTGATTTTGTAGACCAGGGAGGCCTAGAACTCTCAGATATCTGCCTGCCTCTGTCTCCTAACACCTGAGCTTAAAACAGGTTGTCTGTGTTCTCAAGAACCCCTTCCCAATACATTTCACCTAGTGATGTTGGTCTCTTCTTAATCACCACCAGTTTCTCAGTTGCAGCTGACCAGTATTAATTATACCAGCAAAGCAAATTTTCCCTTTAGTGATTGTGGTATGTAGTTAAGCACTGGTGATTCTTCAGCTCCAGCTAACCACGACCAGAGTATCCCAATTCAAAGTAGGAAATAGCCCTGATGGAGTCATTAAATTTCTCTCTAAAATTACACAGGCCTGAGAATTTGAACATTCTCATCGTCTTTCAAGATCTTCAAGAACTTCCCACTGAGCTCTCAACATTCAATGACTTTTCTTTCCCAATGTGCCAAACTCAATACAACCCCAAACATGCTCAGGCCTATCTCAGCAATACCCTACTATTCTGGTACCAACTTGTCTTAGTTAGGGGTTCTATTGCTGTGAGAAAACTCCATGAACAAAAAGGAATGAGAACTCTGTCACTTTCCCATGTATCACCAATTAATTGATTCTAGTTAGTAACCAGACTTCTGCTACTCAGAGCACATTGCAAGTGGTTGTAAAACCAGTAATCAACAGTCTTCAAAAGGGAACTAGTGATTGACAATAGGTGCTAGGACATAAGATAAAATATTGACTTGATCTATCTATACAAAATTTCATAAATAAGTTTGTTGTGGTTTGTAAATCTCAATGAGTCTGTGGAGCTGTGATAGGTGATTAATGTTTAGCTAGATTATTATTCCTAATTGATATAACATTCTCTGTCATAAACTTCTTACTAGATTTATTATTTGAGTGTGTGTAAA
>NW_021604807.1:0-1463 GCF_004785775.1 Grammomys surdaster
CCTTAATCCTGTAGGAGAATGAGGTCCACCTAATTCCTACTCTATCATGCTTACTGATCAAGAAAACAGCACTCTCTTGTTAAATTCCCTTTGTTTATGTGTCTAGAACAAGTTTGTTGTTTCTTTGGTTGCAACTACTCCATCCTCCAACACTCCTATAAAACTCTGAGATTTTCTGTGTACTTTTAAAATTGATCCTATAGTATTTTATCCTTTAAATACTTTTAGAACTGGAGATATGGCTCAGTGGAAAACCCACTGACTAATTGCTCTTCTGGAAGACCTGAGTCCAATATCTAGCTCTACATGGTGGCTGTCTGTAAGTACAGTTTGAAGGAGATCTGGCATCCTCTTCTGGATTCTATAGGTACTACATTCATTTGGTGCACAGAAATACATGCAGAAAAAAATGTTCATACAGGTCAAAAATCAAAATAATAAACAAAGTTATTTATCCATGTCTGTCTGTGTTTGCCACCTATGTTACATCTATGTGACATTACCGTGTCATGGTGTAATCATCTTTTATTTTCTTCCATGGCAGTTGGAGCTCTTCAAGATGGCCCTACGTCCCAGGTCAGACTTTCTGGCCCCTGAGTTTTTTCAATTAAAAATGGGATACAAAGCTAAGCAGAGGATTCTCAACAGAGCAATTTCAAATGGCTAAAAAGCACTTAAAGAGAGCTACAAAGTCCTTAATTGTCTTAGAAATGAGAATCAAAATGACCTTTTACACGCCATTGTCACTCCTTAAACTGGCTAAGTCCAAAAACTCAATGATAGTGCTTGTTGGTTAGGATGCTGAGTACAGGAAACATTTCTCTATTGTTGCTAGGAGTCGAACCTTATACAATCAATTTGGAAGTCAATTTGGAGGTTTCTCAGAAAACTGAAGATAATTTTCCCTTAAGACCCACCTATTCTACTCCTGGGTATATATTCAAAATCTACTATAACCTACTATACAACAGGGTCACTTGCTCAACTATCTTCATAACAGCTTTGTTCATAATAGCTAGAAACTGGAATCAACCCAGATACCCCTCAAACAGAATGAATAAAGAATATGTGGTACATCTACACAATGGAATACTATTCAGCTATGAAAAACTAAGACATCATGAATTTTGCAGGCAAATGGCTGGAAAATGAGAATATCATCCTGAGTTAGGTAACCTAGACCCAAAAAGACATGCATTGTATGTACTCACTTATAAGTAGATATTAGCCATAAAATACAGGATACTCATGGTGCACTCTATAGATCCAAAGATGCTAAACAAGAGGAAGGCTCAAGAGAGAATGCTTAATTTTCACCTAGGAGAGGGAATAAAATAGTCATAGGAGGAAGATGAAGGGAGGAGACTGGGTAGGAGAGGGATGGGAAGAGGAATGTGGAAGGGGTTCAGTATAGGGTGTGAGGAGAGCCAGGAGGGATGGCCAGAGAGCCAGGAGAATGAATG
>NW_021604807.1:1473-3025 GCF_004785775.1 Grammomys surdaster
AGGATATGGAAGCTGAAGAGGCCATCTTCTGTAGCCAGGCAGGAACTCCAGTAGAAGGATAAGGACACCAACCCACAAAAGGACACAAAACTTTTGACCCCAAATTTATCCTTCCTACAAGACATGCAGGGACAAAGATGGAGCAGAGTCTGGGGGAATGAGGTCCCATCCCAAGGGCAAGTCCCTGACACTAGGAATGATACTTTGCTATGCTTGGAGACAGAAGAATAGCTTAACTGTCCTCTGACAGGTTCCAACCAGCAGCTGACTAAAGAAGATTCAGAAACACACAGCCCTACATTGGATGGTGCTCAGAGACTCTTATGGGAGAGTTGAGGGAATGATTGAGGGCCTGGAAGGGGGATACAAACTACACAGGAATAACAACAGAGTCAACTACCCTGAACCTTTGGTGCCTCTCAGAGACTGAACTACCTACCAAAGAGCATACATGAAGTAGACCTAGGCCTCCACACATATGTAGCAGATTTGCAGTTTAGCCTTCTTTTCAGACCACAGAAGTCAAGTGGAACTATCCTCTTGTAGGAGATGTTTCTGATGATGAACATCATGAATTTTTTTTCTAATAGCTTTATAAAAAGGAATCTAGGGAATGGAAGAGAAATTCTCAACTCTGAACATCTACGCTCCAAATGAAAGGGCACCCACATTCATAGAAGAAACTTTACTAAAACTCAAAATACACATTCAACCCCACACAGTAATAGTGGGAGACTTCAACACTCCACTCTCACCAATGGACATGTCATTGAAACAGAAACTACACAGAGACACAGTAAAATTAAAAGAGGTTATGAACCAAATTGATTTAACAGATATATACAGAACATTTCACCCTAAAACAAAAGAATACACCTTCTTCTCAGCACCTCATGGTACCGTCTCCAAAATCGACCATATAATTGGTCAAAAAACAATCCTCCACTGATACAAAGAAGACTGAAATAATCCCATGCATCCTGTCAGATCACCATGGCCTAAGGCTGGTCTTCAAAAACAACAGAAAGCTCACATTCACATGTAAACTGAACAACTCTCTACTCAATGACAACTTGGTCAGAGAAGAAAGAAAGACAGAAAAGACTCTCCAGCTGATAAGCAACTTCAGCAAAGTGGCCAAATATAAAGTTAACTCAAATAAATCAGTAGCCTTCCTTTGTACAAATGATAAACAGGCTGAGAAAGAAATTAGGGAAACAACTCTCTTCCCAATTGCCACAGATAATATAAAATATCTTGGTGTAGCTCTAACAGAACAAGTGAAAGATCTGTATGACAATAACTTCAAGTCTTTCAAGAAAGAAATCGAAGAAGATCTCAGAAAATGGAGAGATCTCCCATGCTCATGGATTGGCAGAATTAATATAGTAAAAATCGATATCCTACCAAAGAAAATCTACAGATTCAATGCAATCCCCAACAAAATCCCAACACAATTCTTCAAAGACATGGAAAGAGTAATTCTCAAATTCATCTGGAAAGGGAAAAAAAACCAGAAAAGTGAAAACAATTCTTAACAATAGAAGAACAG
>NW_021604808.1:0-29212 GCF_004785775.1 Grammomys surdaster
AAGTCACAAGGATGAAAGGAAAGGGTGGAGGCTGAACCTGTGGGTTGAGGAAGGCTTCAGAGAGTGACCAGTACCTATATGGATCTAATTTCGATCCTGATTTGATCAAACTATAAGATGAGTGAGTTTATCAGACAATTAGAATACCTTGAACATTGGCTGGATATTTTCACATTGATTATTATAATACTGTGGTTATATTGGAATCAAGAATTCTTATCTGCATTCAAATATTTACAGTTGAAATGATATAATGTCTGGGATTTGCTTCAAAATATGTCGTGATATTAAATACACTGGACATACTCAACCAAGATTGGCCTTTAAGATTGTCTAAGCTGAATGATGATTAAACGGTGTTCATTATATATGTTCATCTATGCTTTTGTATGTTTGACATTTTCCGTAATAAAAAGTTAATCAAAATCATTGGAAATGTTGGAGTTCTTATAATTAAGTCTAGTATGTAATGCTGGGGGAAAACAATGAGGAGGAAAAGGTTTATAGCTTGGTTTTTAAATCTTGGCTCCAGGATACTACTTCTGGTCGAAGATGTCAAATTCACAGAAACAAAAGGTGACATGCCCTGGAATGGGTAGTTACATCCTTGGTATAGACCACTACTTCGTGTTTTTGTTTGTTATTTTCTCCTTTTTATTTTTTTAGTTTATCCTACTGAAATAGGAATAGTTAAATCATTCCTTGTAAGACAAGTATTGGAAAATGCTAGTTGGTTTTAGTAAGCTGAGAAGAGATTCCGAATGATGCCGTTTACATTCTACTTCATATGAATGTGAAATCAAGGACAGGGTCTCTAGGGGATGATTTTATAAAAATCCACATTATGCTATTTTAACAGGTTCTCTGGGAAACAAAACTAATTAGTTGTAGATGTGTGTACTGCACAGAGTCTAATATTTTATTTGAAGGCAGGCAAAACAAAATAAACAGGATTCCTGACTGCAGATAATCTTGAGTTCTGTGGTGGTTCAGATTACGCAAAAAAAAATCCTGAAGACAAAGGTCTAAAGTACTAATTAACAGACTACGGTCAGTCCTGACATTCATGAGCAGGAAAAGCAGCTCAGGCAGCACTGCAGCCTCCCCTCAAAGATGATTTCCTCTGCAGAAAGCAATGTGAAGCTGTAGCTTTTGTTGCTGATAGTTAAGTGTTTCTAATCCCAAGAACAAGCAGTTGCCCTGAATCATCTGTTGTCTGGAAAAAGGGGTGATGAAAGTCTTACCTGGAGGCCTTTCTCATGCAAACTGTTTAATGCTTTCTGTAACCACGGTACCCAGTGAGAAAGCATCCTGATCTACTCCAGGAAGTTGTTTCCAAGTTCAGGTCAGTTGATTTGAGGAGATTTAAAATTTGGAGGCATGGGAAATGTAAGGTGATATTAGTGGTGAAATAGGCTTTGGGGTCCATTAGGCTGTGACTCAAAGCTGACTTCACCACAGACTGTAGTGGTTGGTCTGTGTCAGGTAATTTATTATGTCTGTAGTCTCCTGTTTTCCAATCTATAAAATGTATCAGGTATTTTTAGTTCATACCGTTGCAAGCCACTGCTTCTGAGAAGCTCTTCTGAATCTCTTTGAGTATAGTATACTGGGACGTTCCCTGTACCCACCCTGTTCTGTCGTGTCACAGATATTAGCTTACTCTTAATTAGTCTTAATCAACTGAACTGTAAGGCCTCCTGACTCTGAGACTCAAACTGGGTTCTCCCTTATTTCCAGAGTCTGGAACATGGTACTTGTGGTGCCTGTTATATAATTTATCTAATAAATTTATATAACTTTGTTTATATAAATTTATAATATAAATTTATTTATATAATAAATGTATATATTTATTATATCACTGATTGTTCCAACTAGTATTTGCCAAAGAAATAAAGCCCCAAGCAAACAATCCAAAACAACACTGTAACTTCATCAGAGATTTGATTTCTAGAAATTAAGAAAGCTGAGACCCCGTAAGACACTATTATTGCATTTGTCGTTATTCAAAAGAATACTTTATAAATCATGTTTTTTTCTAAGAGTTTTCCATTTCTAATACATTTTTTCTAACTTCTTAGCTTCATAACCTGGATTATGTGATTTTTTTTTTAATTAGGCGCAAAATTAGCCCCACACAGCTGTGTAAGATAACTCCATGATTCTTCATATGATTGAAGGATGTAGTATTTACTAAATACCCTTGGTTTTTAGTCAGCATAACAACTGCTGAATAGACACCAAGATGCTAGTTATATTAGTTTAATATATAATAAGTGACATAGCAATCAGAATGTAGTCACAAGCTCATCATATATACAATGGCAATGCCTGACTTACGGGATACAGGAGCCACTTTTAGATGTGATGACTTTAGGACTTAAACCACTACAAACAGTGAGCCACAGGGCTCACAACTACTTTTGTGTTTGTGTCTTAAGTATTCTAAAATACAAAGACCAAAAGATGATGGTTGTAATATAAATTGTGGGATACTCTGTTGCAGAGAAGCCACTGTGGAGTGGTTTCACATTCTGCAGCTCCCAGGCCTCATTAGAAACTTTGCTGATGAAAAATTGGTTCATGACAGGCTTCTGGGAGTGGGGGTGGCAGAGAGATAGGGGAGTCACTTAAACTTTGCATCTTCTATCCTGAGATGGTTAATACAAGTTTATATGCAATGACAAAGATACTTCACCTGATATAGCCACTTTGAAAATACAGAATGAACTCCCAACACACAATTTGCTCCCAATAAAAATATCAACCATGCACTTGGAGGTTCATTACTTACACAAAGAGTATTTTGGGAAACAGCAGGGTAGGTGTGGAGGGGCATCAGGGTGGGCGTGGAGTAGGGGAGGTTAAAGACCTTTAAAGCTGGCCTACCATTTTTAGAGAAGGGAAGGAGACAGATTTTTATTGGGCTTATGATATAGGACTAGGGTATTGGTTCCAATGGCCGGCTGGCAGTTTGGATGGTGTGGAACTCTCTTGGTCACCAAAGGAAAGAGCACTCTGTGTTCTGTTTTTATCTTAACTTGTAAGCATAAAGCAAAAGAGACATTCTATTTAAATGCTGTCAGCAGCCAGGCATGTAAAAGACTTTATTATAATTTCTCCTTGATTTCCGTAAGTAAAATATCTGAAAAGCAGTTTCCTTAATTAAATTTTGGATTACAGACAAGTTAGGATAGTGAAAGTTTCATCAGATGACTTGGAGTAGAGTGTTCTTACCCGGCGTATATAAAGCTGGGCATTTCATTATCAACGTTTGAAAAAAAAAAAGTATTGTACATTCCAACAAAGGAAAATGAGTTTTTTGATCTTGACAATATCTGGAACTCTGAAAGACCAAAAAAAAAAAAAAACACAAAAAAAACAAACCAAACAAAACAAAAACAAACAAAACAACTGTCTTGATTCAGCCTTGATTTGCAATTAGGGCACCTATTGCATTAGCTACAATATGAGAGTTAACTGTTTTGATCCTTAGATTTAACCTTTTTTTTTTCAGGGTCATCCTGGTTAAGTGATGACAAGTTCCTGTGGAAGTGTCTGTGTTCCTAATATGCCCCAACTCCTATTTTCCTTCAATCGCTTGAACTTAGAGGGGTCTCTAGGTAGACAATGAATTTGGAAAGGGGGTGACTTTATCCAGCACGGAATCTGACAAAAGAACTGAAGATAAGGGGTATCCATTCTCACCAGCACGACTGATCTGCCACAGGCCCCAGCATCTTCATTGAATCTTATAGCAAAAGGTTTTGGTAATTTGAGAGTACTGATTCTAAGACCTCGTTAAAGCTGTAAATTAGAGAGCTATGTGCTTACAATCTGTGAAAACCTCTTTGCAGGAGACACTGATTTGAAGCCAGCAATAGCCCCTCTAAAGACAGAGAGCTTTAGTTTTGTGTCTTAGGCATAAGAAAGTAGACTACACACAAATGGCTCAAGGACCAAAGCAGCTATGAGAGTAGGTTGCTAAAGCTTCCGTAGTAATGGAATCTCTAGCAAGCACAGAATTAATAAGAGTGCTTGCAGCCTTTGCTGAGATGATGAACTTTTTTTTTTGCAATAATGACATAAATGAGACAGTAGAATTTATAGGTGAATTATATATTGCCTACAAAACTGAAAAAGGCCTAAAAGATGTTAGTTTTAATGTAGCGAGTGCTAAGAACATCAGTAGGGTTTTTTTTTGACCATGCCAGGGAAAAAGCACCTCTTAGTTTCCCAAATAATTAAGAAATGTAAGGAATTATATTACATGTGCACCAAGGGCCCCTCCTTTTCATAGGACTGTATTTTTGAGCATTTGTATAGTCCATTGTTCATATCTGAAGGTTCTGTTTCCATGGTTTTTGCAACAGTGAATAAAAAGTATTTTTTAAAAGCTGATCCTGTACCAGACAGGTACAGGGATCTTTTTATCTTGTCACGATTCCTTAAATAGCACACATAACAACTATTTAACATGACATTTAGAAATGATTTAAATGAAAATGATGGACATAGATTTATATGCAAACAGCATGTCATTTTATATAAGGCATTTGAGCATGTGAGAATACCTCAAGGGAAGAAGCAGCGATTCTGGAACCAATTCCCCGTTGATACTGAAGGATAAATGTATGTCCTAAGTATTTTTACAGGATTGTTTAAAAAGAGGGTGTCTGTGCTCCTGGATATAATTAGGTCTTATCCACAAAGGTTGCTTGAGAAAAACTGATGAACTACTTTCAGGGTATCACCCTTTAGGATAAAACAGAAAACTGTGGCCAAGAGGCATTGAACAAGATACAACAACCAAACTTGTATTAATTGCCATTTGGATTGAGCCCTTAATTTACATATTATAATATTACTCTCAGGAGTCTTAATGGGTGAATCCATGGCATTAAGCCTATGATAACCAAGAAGGGTCACTCAAGTTGAAGAGCTGCCAAAATTGGGCAGTTAAATGAAAAAATAGTTGAAACAATCATTCCTTGCCTAAGTAGTTCTTGTATAATAGTGTAAGTCCTTAAAGTTCCTATTTAATTATACATTGGGGCACGATAATTATATAGTTGAGAAGGAAGTTAACTATGGGCTTCCATTTCTTAAAGCCACTGTATAATGTGAAAGATTTGATCTAATTTTGATTGCTCAGTGAGTTGAAACATCAAAAGAGGGTACATAGAGTTAGGTTTCTTATCAGCTGGTCTAGATATGAGTGGATATGGAAAGAGGTTTAAAGATTTACAGCAGAGATGGCTGTGATAGCGTGCACCTCTTATCACAGTACTAGAGAGACTCAGGCATGTAGATGAGATGCTGAAGCCATCCAGGACTACATAGCAATAGTGTGTCTCAGAACGTGCAGACTAACAAAACAGAGCCATAATACCAACAGATACTTTGGAGCAGTCAAACCTAATAAAAAGAATGATGATATTCTTTGTGAGACTCCTCATCTGATACATCAATTTAATTGTACCTTGGAGCTTATACCACATCTGTTTTGTTTACTTAGGTAAGGATTACTTAGATAAGACTAGAATCTTAACTGTAATTTTTGGTAAGATGTAGTGAGAATTTTGGTTTCTTTAAAAACACAATAATATTATGGGAATATGTTTTCTTTTTAATTTCTTTTTTTAGATTTATTTATCTTAGATCACATTACAGATTGTTGTGAGCCACGATGTGGTTGTTGGGAATTGAACTCGGAACCTCTGGAAGAGCAGTCAGTGAGCTTAACCGCTGAGCCATCTCTCCAGCCCCAGGAATATGTTTTCATTTTAATCCCAGGTATGGGATGTGAGGTTGGTTCACAGCAGGTCACTATAATTTGCTTCATGCTCTAGCAGAGGCTTGATTTTGCCAAGTGCAGATAGTTTCTGTGAGTGTGTGACATTTGGAGTTCTGGGGACTTTTCTGAGAATATATAAATGCTAGAGCCTTAATAGGGGGTGAGCTGCTTGGCTGTTGGTGGTTGGATTCTGTTGGTTGTGAGTTGTCAAGTACTTGTGTGCAAAGAGGCAAAGAGAAGAAATTAGCTATCCTGATTGCAAAGTTCAAACTTGCCCAAAGGAACTCAATGCCCCTAGTTATCAGGAAGTTGTCCAATGATATCACTGCCCCTTCTTTCTCTCCTACCTAGTGTTAGGGGGTTTAAAGTGTAGAAGAAGAAAGGTGGAAAAGGATGAAAGAAAAAAAGAACCTACAAAGTAGCAAAAGTCAAGCTACAGTAAGATAACTGAATCCATGTGGATGACAGCTCTCAGATACAGAGTGGAAGATGGGCAAAGAGGTTAATCATTTTTGCAAAGGAAGCTTTCTCTGACCATCTAGAGTTGTTTTCTTTTTATAGCCACATAACTGATAGGAGTATAGCAAGCATTCTGGCATTTCTAAGCCTGCTAATTTCACTAACTTCATATGTCCACGGATGCTCATCACTAAAAGATCCATTTTTCATGGGTGTTGTATGGGTCACAATCAGAGATTATGGATCATATGCAATGTTTATCTTCAAAGAGGCTGAGGCTTCATCAGAACTGTCTGTGCACTTAGACTACTACCACATTGTTTTTTCTTGCTACACGGTAGAACTTTGTAGCCCAGGCTGGCCTAGAACTCTGTATGTAGCCCAGACTGTAATGGAGCTCTGTATGTAGCCCAGGCTGGTCTGGAACCCTGTATGTAGCCCAGACTGGCCTGGAACTCTGTAGCCCAGGCTGGTCTATAATAACCCGTCTGCCTCTGTCTCCTAAATACTGGATTTACAAGAATGAGCCAGTATCCCTGGCAAAACACTTTTGTTACTTGTCTCTTTCCCCCCATAAGGGCAGGCAGACATGGTGCCGGAACAGTATCTGTGAGCTTACATCTGATCCAGAAGCAGGAGGCAGGGTGCGAATGGGTGGGTACAGAGAGACATAGAGTTTAATTCTATAAGTTCTATCACGCTAGATTATCCTAATACAGTCTCCATGTAGATAATACACCATCCCTATTTAAAGGCAGCTCATTGTATATTTATCTGCTTTACCAGACCTTGTCTTTACTTTATTATTTGTCTCCTTTACATATTTGGTACCAAGGTGAGGGCAGAAAATATACAATGACTGTGGTGGTTTGAATGAGAATGGCCCCCAAACACTTATGTTTGAATACTTAGTTCTCAATTGGTAATTTGAGAAATTAAGTCAACAATAGCTGGCTGTGAATGGAAAGTTCAGGAATCTAGTAGTGCTTAGTCCCACAAGACTGGCTATCTCAGCTGGTCTTCTGTATGTGCTGGAATACTGAGGAAGTAGGTTGTGCTGGCAAGACAGGAACAAGCAGGCAAAGAGCAAAAGATTCTCTTCTCTATGTCCTTACATAGACTTCCAGCAGAAGCTATGGCTCAGATTAAAGGTGTGTCTTCCTCTCTCAAGATCTAACCAAAGGTATTTGTCTTCCTAATTCAAAGGTCCAGACTAGAAGTAGACCCATTGATTTCAATTAAAATAAAACATTTCTCACAGGTGTGCCCTCTATTTCTAGATGGTTCTTCATTCCAGATGTAGTCAAGATGACAACCAAGAATAGCCATCACACACAGTAAAATGACAGTTTTAGCCAAAAGTTGTCAGCTCCCTGTGATCTTTAATCACACCATTCCCCCCAAAAAGGTGATACCAGGACAAAGGGACCAGGAGATAACAACGCAAGTTATGTAATAATTTGTCTCTTAGGAGTCAGTGTAGATGCTAGCTCTGTGATCTTAAAACTTCACAGCTTTATCCAGAGATGCCTACAATCGAAAGTCTCATTCAACCCTTCTCTAAATCATGAAAGAGATCAGAAAACTCTTTGAGACAGTCTTCCAGAGGGTAGATCTCACATTGTCTTGTGTTTCGATCACATAGCCTTCTATGACTCTAATTAGCTGTGGTTTAGGTCTTTGCCTGTGTGGCAGCATACATAAGTATGAAGATGCAATAAAAGAGAGATTGCTTGATGAGCAAAAATCTAAGATGCCAGGCTAGGGGCGTGGCTCAGTTGGTAAAGTGCTTGTGTTAGAAGCATGTGGATCTGAGCTAAATCCCTAGTTTGTGCCTGGTTTAGTGATGTCTCTTCACAGCAACGAAATGCTAAGAAAGGACAGGAAGACTGGAAAATCCCTTAGGCTTTATTGGCCTAAGTCTAGCCTAATTGATGAACTCCAAGCTAATATTAGAGGTCTTCTGTCAGTCAAAGTGGGTTGGTTGCATTCCTCAGGATGACACCTGAAGTGGCTGTACTCCAATGTCTACTGATACATCCACATATGTACACATGTACCTTTACTTATGGGTGCAAACTATTTGCACGATTCTCTATAACAGGATGTATTGGCTTTCCTTTTTTGATTTGACTACTCATTCTCAATGTGTTTTGCTGCTTCCTTTCTCTTCGGTCATTTCACTCTGTATAAAGTTCGAATTTAGCACATATGGCTCTTTGTGCATTTCTGTTAGTGATTTCTTCCTCACTAGATTGTGAGATCATCCAATGGAAGGGCTTTAGCTCCTTGGTCTTTTCAAATAGAGTTGCCATTACACTCAATGAAATATGGTAGACTTGTCTGTCAAATTAAAATTAATGTTTGCGTTGACACTAACAGGAAAAGCCATTCTTCAAACCAAGTTACTATAAATTTATTTTTCTCTGTGTCTTGTGACACTAGTTTATCAAGTGTTATGAAAATTCTATTATGAGACTGGGAGAATCTAATGACTAGAAATTGGACTCATTTTTCTTTGTCTAGTCTCACAGTAACTATGGCAGTTCTCAATGTGCACTAAAATGTCAAACAGTTTAGTAAAGTGCATCATCCCTGTGGCGTTTGCTTCATCTATATGTGATCTGTACTTAATATTTTAAAAAGTAAATCATGGTAACTCTAAAATCAAATTCCTTGGAACTTGAATAATGTTATTAGATAAACATAAAATTAGAATGCCATTATTTCTATGGCTATTCCCGCCCCCAGAACCCTTCTGTAGAAAATATCCCCAATGCTAGGGACATTTCACGCTCTCACACATCAGTTCTAGGAGTTGGTATTCCAAGTCTTAGGACCTCACTCAGGGGTCAAAGTGCTCCTGATCTAGGACCATCCAATAAACCAGATAGAACTTGTTCCTGAACAAGGAAATAATTTTCATTTCCCCCTACCTCAGTCAGGCTGATCAAAGACATGAAAGAAAAAAAAAGAACTAATTTTTGCTTGATACTCTGACAGCAAAAACATTCAGCTTCTGTTCTGTGAGGGTCTAGAAGGAATCAGCCACATAGCTCTTCCTGTAGAAAGGGGCAGCTTTGTAACAAAATAACTCTGACAACAACCCGTGGAATTCTAAACTCCCTGTCTTCAGGCACACCTTCCTCAGAGGAGAGGTGCAGGATTCCTTTTGAGGTTCTAAGACTAAATGATCCCTAAGATGATATTTTATACGTACAAACAAGTGTAGGAAAGGAAGTCTTAGGAGATTAAGCATGATTCATATAATGGAGACTTTTTTAAAAAATTTGCTCTTTAAAATATTGAAATGGGGCTTTAGTGGATTCAAAAAATGAAGCATCTGTGAACACACTGCACACATTGGTCCACACGAAAACACAACACTTCAAACAGGGAGGTGATAGACAGTAAACCTGTCTTTAAGATGGAGATATCTTATTACTGAAGGAAGAGAGGTTCTGATAAAAAAAAAAGGTAAGACATATAGGTAGAAGGAAACTGTACCTGATTTTTTTTATGAAGTACTTCATATATGTTCTCTCTCTCAGGTCTCAGAGAAAATTTTAAAGAAAAGAATGTTATCCTCATTTTATGAATGAAAAAGTTAAGGCCCATACAGGGTGTTTTTTTGTCCCAATCAAATATAACAGCTATTAAGTTACAGAGTGACAATAATTATATTCCACCTGTTCTAATAATTATGGCTTTCTAACATTTATATTCATTTCCTAACATTTTTTAGCTCATTGTTCTCTGACTTCTTAGGTCTCTAGATACACACTGATGAATCTCTAAAATATAATAAACATTTAGAAACACATGTTTTAAGTTAGTATATGTTGGGGCTTAGGATGCCTCCATACTTTGGGTCCCTATGTAATGAACTACAACTTAGTAGGTAAACTATCTGTGTTGATTTGAATATGCTTGGCCCATGGGAAGTTGCCCTACTAGGAGGTATAGCCTTATTTGAGGAGGTGCAGCCTTGTTAGAGGGAGTATGTCACATTGGAGGTGGGGCTTTGAGGGATCATAAATATGCTCAAGTCTTGCCAGTGTGATTCAGACCCTCTTCCTGACTGCCTGCAGAAGACAGTGCCCTCCTGGCTGCCTTTGGATCAAGGTGTAGAACCATCAGCTCCTTTAGCACCATATCTGCTTACACACTGCCATGCTTCCTGCCATCTGGACTAAGTCTCTGAAACTGTTAAGCCAGCTGGATTCAACTGTTTTCCATTATAGGAGTTGCCTTGGTCATGGTGTCTCTTCCCAGCAATAAAACCCTAACTAAGACATTATCCAAAACCAAATTTTTAGGAGTACACTTGCATAACATGCACTTGAATCTCAGAGGGTCACAGCAGATGAGCCTCAGTCAGTGAGAGAGAACACTGACCATAGCAGAGTAACAACCCGTTGATCTGTAGCTCATGTCCATGTTTTGTTCGTACATGGTACCTACCCACATTGTGGAATATTAGTCCATGACCTTCTTCTGATTTTGAGGGTTGTCTCAGTAGCAAATCACTATTTTCCCATTTTTAATTTGTCCCAAGTTTTAGGGACAATGTCATTCAAAATGCTATTATGCTTTGTAGTGATGTAGACAGAGCAGAGGAACATTGCTTATGAAGTAGCTGCAGCTGCAGGGGCAGCTAGAAAGACAAATGGTGCATGGATAGTAAGAGCGCTACAGTCTTTCCCCCTGCTAGACTTCTTCGTCTGCTTGTGTAAGTATATTCCACTTTATTACTTCCCGACAGCTCTCTACCATACTGAAACCTGGAGCCTGTCCTACTAAACCTTCCCGTAGTCTTAAAACCACAGGCTTTCACTTCCATTATCAATTAACCTTCGCTTTACCTTTTTTTTTTTCATGGTATTTGTAAACATAAACATTATCCATTTTATGCTTTTGTTCCTTCGTGGAGTGAAAGGCTGCTAATTTCAAGAGAGAAGAAGCTGTGTATTTCTGTTAATGATGACATTCTCTGCATATAGATGATAAGCTTATTGATAAGTGATTGTTACAAAATAACTGGGCTACAAGAAGAGTTGGGGACTTATATTCCAGGCAACACAATTTGCTCTGTCTTCAGCAAGGTTCAAATCAAGCTGGATTGCAAAGCTCAGAATCTAGAAGATGAGTAGGACCAACCAAGATTCTGGCAAAACTGAGATGCTGGGCCAAAACGATATGTAAGCAAATAGGTCCAGGATTCATTTCTAGGTCATAAGACAAAATGGTCTCCAAATTCAGGATTAACTGGAGAAGGAATAGAGGACTTAGGAAAAGAGAAGAAAACTTAGAGGTAGAACATCATTCAGGCAATAAAATAGATATGGAACACTGTAATGATATTGTAGACATCTTTTCAGAGACTCCCTAAACTTTGGGTTCAGCTTGTGCAATATGTATCCTGCACTGGGGAAGTACAGCAAAGCAGTGATGGCTGCTGGTAGCTGCCATTCTGATTTCTCCACTGGCATAGTATCAATGGAGCCCAGCGTGGAGCTGAAGTTCCACCCATATTTGCTAACAAGAAGGCAGAGTAAGGTGGTTTGAGACAGTGCTGAATGGTACTCCATCTCTATGATCCTGCCAAATTGTGATGTTAGCAAGACCCAGTACGAAGTAGAATTTCTTCCTTCTCCTGATAACTATTAGAAGGGGATAGTGCTAGTGCACATGGATCTCTTTACTCACTGTCAGCAGTGATCATTACCAAGTGAACAAAAGAAAGAAAAAGGAAAGGAAAGAACAGTACAGGACTGCTCCTAGGGATGGTGGGGGAGAATGTTTATCATGGATATGTGGGAGAGCAGAGGCAAACACGTCTGGGAGAGTTCAGAGTGGTCATGACCCTGAAGCGTGTGGGAGGGGAAAGAGGAAGGGAGAAGAAGGGAGAGAGGGGAGCCTGGTGTAGCAGCCAAGATGCCAAAGGTGCAAAAAAGGTGGGTAACCAAAATAGTCTAGATTATATAAGAGCCTCTAGGGGAGGGGGAAGGAAGGTAGCCCCTGCACTGGAAAGTTGAAGGTAGGGAGCGAGGTATGCCAGCCACATCCTGTAAAGGGCAGGGAGTGAGGGATGCTGGGAGTACCTGGCAGCCAAGTCTGCTTTGATATGTTAAATAGGCGCCTCAGCGGGTCATCCTGGGTTTGAAACAATTACAAGGGTAATTTCTGCCTCCACACAGTGGCAGTGCAGAAGAGTCAGAAAATATGAGGTGGTGCTGACACATACATATGAATGAATGTCAGCAGGGCTGAGCAGAAAACAACGGAAACCCAGCAGCAAGGATACAGAATATGATGGCGCAAAGCAGTGCTAGTTCATGCCGTCTTGTCTTGTATTGTAAGACATTTCCAAAGAGTAGGAAGCTGAAAGAGTTTGAATAAATAATGAAGTGAAGAAGTACAACCATAGCAAAGGCACCACCACGTGCAACATGGATTGAGAGAACTAACAGGAAAAAAAACTTAAGAAATCAACAATGAATCCCCTCATTGTAAGGTTTCAGAAAGCTAAAATGTTGTGAGCATGATATGCCAGAAACATAGACTCACATGTTTGTGTGTTTCCACACTGTCAGGATTTAATGACAACAGTAAATTCACAAAGGTGAGCAGATCTAATAACAATTTGTCATATAATCTGCATATAATCTGCCTACCTTAGGTAGTGTGATCAATGTAAAATAAAAGTTCTTATATTTAATTAATTAATTAATTAATTAATTCCATATACATGAGTGTTCTATCTGCATGTACATCTGCAGGCCATAAGAGGGCGCCAGATCCCATTACAGATGGTTGTGACCCACCATGTGGTTGCTGGGAATTGAACTCAGGACCTCTGGAAGCCAGTGCTCTAAAGCACTGAGCAGTCTCCCCAATCCCCAAGTTCTTTATTCCAATCTTAATTACTAATACTAACCCTCATATAACACATTACACATAATATGGATTAAAGAATGAATATATGTTAAAGATGCTGCAGCAGAGTTCAAGGGGCTTCAGAAGTGGGCAGAAGAATTGTCTGCATTGATAAGATAATGAACCAAATAGATGCTGGGAGGGATCAGTTGAAGTCTAGTCCGAGAGCAAAATTTCCGGACTTCAGCTTCAAGGTCAAACCTGGTTGGAAGCAGAAAACTAGTCACGAGCAGGAAATTGTGGGCCATGTTCAAACAGGTAAATAGGTGGACAGGCAAGCAGTTCAACAGGCAGTGTCAACAGCAGGGGACAAAGCCAAAACGAAGCTCTAGGCAGAGTCAGGGAGACCCAGTCCTTGATACACACAGTAGGTATCAGGTGATAGGTCGGTGTGTACGTACCCATGTTATTGCAGTATTGCATATTCATCACTTTATGATGTCTACATGAGGGAATTACAATTCCTTAGTTTGGCATGTCTTATAAGTTCGTGGTCTTCATTTCCATGATATAACAACTACGTGCCCTTATGGTCTTAATTCTTCACAATAAACTTCTAGGGTGGCTCCCTTTCTATTCCCAGGCACAAGTCATTTTCCAATCTGTTCTGGATTGGTGGTTGCCTGACCAGAGAGATACAATTTCTGGGTCTACCCAGAGTCTGTAGTTATTCTTCTCCTTCAAAATGGAGTAAAAAATTGCTTGTAAAATAGAATTCCCTTGGGCAGGGCATAGACTGAAAAACCACTGTGGAGTAACGTGGAGTAGGACACAGCTTGATCTCAACAATGCAGATACTGAAATATCACATCGAACCATAGCATACTGAAAGAGATGTCCCTCTACTATATGTTAAAAATTTAGGGTCTCTGGCTATAGCTTAGTGGTAAAACCCTTACCAAGGTTGCGCAAGGCCTTAGGTTCCATAACCAGCACTACTGAAAAATTAATTTAATACATGCATATTATGTAATGATCAAATTGGAATAGTTAGCACTTCTGTTTCTTTTATGTTTGAATTATCCAACAAGGTTGCACCTATTTCACCAAGGCCATAGCTCCTTATAGGGCCATACATTCAAACATGTGAGTCTATATGGGGGACCATTCCTATCCAAACTACCACAGTATCTTTCAGACGGTCACATTCTTGCTGTGGCCCCTCACACTGTTCTCTCTGTATGGGAACAGGAAACAATGCTCTCCCATTACCTTCTCATTAAGACTCTAATCTTATCATATTAAAAGGTCCAACCTTAGATCTCACTCAACATTTATTACTTCTGTAATAATTTTATTGCCAGATAACTTTTCAACATATCAGCCTCAATAATAACACACACTAATCTCTTCTTTAAATATAAATGCTATAAATAGATTGATAGAAAGAGCCAGAAGAACTGATTTTAATGTGCTGTGTATGAGAAATATATTTGATAATATAATGAATAAGGTTGGGAGAAGGTAATAATGTAAAGACATACAGCATGAAAGTAATAACTGAAACAAAACAAGTAGCTTGGCTAATACATGGTAGAAACTCATTGTAAAAGTTATTCGAGGTAAGGAAGGAATAGCGCATTAAAGAGGTATTAGGAACATGTACACATATGCACAAAGGTCAGAACTTCAAAATATTTAAAGAAAGCAAATGGACAGAACTGAAAGGAGAAATGAACAATTCATAAACATCCTGGGGAAACTTCCTACAGTATCATTCTCAGCAACTAGACTTACTAGTTGAAAAAAAAAAAGCAACAATCTTATAGAGGAAGTTAACCCTATAGACCAAAGGCATATAATTGAAATGCATAGGGTACTTACCCAGGACATAAGAATGCACATCGCTTTTCAAGAGTGCTTAGAATATTCACCAAGGAAGATTGTAGATTGTACTCCTACAATTTAAGAGAATTACAATCATATCGTGCTCCCTCCATAATCCCTCACCACACAATATCAACAGGGCTTCAGTATAAAGTCACTTGCCAGGTCAGGTTGTAGCATATGCCTTATATCTCAGCACTCAGGAAGGAGGGGCAGGCAGATGTCTTGAGTTTGAGGCCAGCCTTATTTACAGAGTGAGTTCCAGGGACAGTCAGAACTACACAGAGAAACCCTGTCTTGAAAACCCCTTGAGTGTGTGTGTGTGTGTGTGCAGATACATACATACATACATACATACATACATACATACATACCACACTGGCTAGGGACAGCAGGATGGCTTGACAGAAAAAGGCACCTTCAACCAATTCTGATGACTTGACTTTCATCCCCCAGACTCACATGATAAAGACAACAACCAACTTCCACAAGTTATAAGTTTTCCTCAGACCTCCACTCTCATGCCATGGCATGTGAACATACACATACATACATACATACATACATACATACATACATACATACATACACACACCAGCATACATGCACTCACGCTTGGACACACACACACACACATGCACACATCACACTGTGAATAAATCTAAATGAAATAAAAAATTCAGTATTGAATTATAACTGAGAGGACTAACTACGGAACACATTTTATTTTAAACACGAGCTAAAGAGGAGGGAACAAGCAATTATACCAAGACTGAAGCATTTTCCACCAGTTCCTAGACAAGAAATCCTGAATATAACCAAATCTTAGCTAAATACGCATGCAATTCTCACTAAAAGAATAACTATCACAGTTGCAGTTACGACTACTCAATATACTATGTCTGCCTTACAGACAAAAACACATATGTGTACGTACAAATCATATTAAAAAGCAAGAAAATCTACAATCTGAACAGACAATGCAAGCATTAAAGCCACCCAATAATATGGCACAAATAATGGAATCTGGACAGAGAATTTTAAAACAACTACAATTCTTGATTTCTGAGATTAAGGGTTCTTTTTTTATGTGCAACATAAGAATAAGATTGTGATCTAGTTCTCTTTGTTTCTGATTTATTCATATAACATGATCTCCAGTTCCATCTAAATTGCCAGAAATAGCAGGCCTTCATATTTTGTGTATTTTAAAGCTAGTAAGTACTCCACTGTGAACATTTTTATAAGTATTCATTAATAGATAAGCACTTAAGTTTTGGCTAAAACAGCAGAGGTCGTGGAGACTAAGGGTGCTGAATGGTGCTTCCCCTCTCATAACAAAATGCCATCTTGGACTTTGCCTCCAGTGGCCATGGCAACCAGAGCAGAACAATAAATGCTAGAGCCACATCTACGATAATGGAAATGACACTTCTGGCACTCTCTAGCTTTGAAAGATCCCAGCTATTGTTCCTCTGTTCCTTCCCTCAGCTGCAAGTGATCTTATGAGATATTAGAGTTTCTAGAGATCAAAAGGTTAACTAAAACAGGGACACAGTGATGCAGCTTCCATGACATCACCATGCACGATGTGGATGATCATTTCTATGATTACACTGTTTTGGAGTCACCCACGATCCTGTAAGTAACCCTTACGCTCTGTCAGCAAGCTCAGTAGACTCATGGGTCTCTCTAAATTGGACTTTGATGAAACTGTATTTTCATGTATCACTGGTGCTAATCTGGGGTAAACAGGCATTTGTTTATATCTCTTCAGGAAAAGTTAATACAAGAAGTGAGGGAGAGATACAATGAAATTGATTGATTCGATTTTGTTACACTTGGGAACAAGAAGCTATGGGGTACTATTGCTTAGTAAGGTCACTAAGGAAAACAATTAAAAAAACTGGAATGGAATTTTGAATGGTTTCATCAAAAAGAAATACTACATGGGTGATGAAATATATTTATCATGATTTATGGTGTACATATGTGATAAAACAACACATGGCATCCAATAGAGTTTTGTTTTGTTTTGTTTGTTTTAGGTATCAGTTTTGGGTGTAACTTGAGTTGAGATGGGAAGCCCCAGTCAGAAGGCAAGCCAGGGGTCCTCATGAAGACACTGGTATTTCTACCCTGAAGCTAAGTCCCCAGACCTCTCAAGACTCAAATCCAATTTCAGGTTTTGATGATAAGACAATGATTTTGTCAATTAACAGAGGGTTGTTTTAAAATTTATCTTTATTTTAGGCCTTTTTCTTTTTCAGATCATCTTACATGTTAATTAAAGCAGGCCACCTCTTTGATTTTTTAAAATTGTATTGGCCAGGTTAAGCATACAAGATAAGCCAGTTTGGAGGCAGAAATGTTTCTCCCCATTTTACCAAACACGTGTTAGTAATTGTCACACAAAAAAGTAACTAGTATACCAGATGCTGGTTTATTTCCAAATGTTTTCTCCCTTTTGGAAACCTTCTTCCCCATATTCATATATAATTCTTTTGTTTCAGAGAACTTGCTTATGGTACCTAGGGAATGCATCTAAAGTGGGTTTATTAGAATGGCTTACAGGCTGAGATCCAGCTAGTCTAAAAATGGCTGCCTCTGAACAGAAAGTCTAGGAATCCAGTAGGTGTTCACTCCACAATACTAGACATTTCAGTGTATATCTGAATCCTGAAGAGGTGGGTTCTAATATCCTTGAAATGAGAGTGAGGGCAAGCAGGCAAACAGCAAAAGCTTCTTTCTTCCATAGTCTTTATTTAGGCTGCTATGAGAAGGTGTGGCCTAGATTTAGGGAGGGTCTTCTGACCTCAGGTAATCTAATAAACTAAAAATCCCCCCACAGATGTGTCCAATGACTTGGGTTTTTAGTTAATTACAGGTGCAGTCAAGTTGACAATCAAGATTTGCCATCACAAAAATACTTAGAACCCCAAACAGGTCTGATGAGAGAAGAATTTATTCATGATACATGTTATGCCATACTTTTTCTTCCAGGAAAAATAGATGCCATCCTAGACTTTGCCCTGGTAACCATGACAACTAGAGCAGAACAAAACAGTATTAGCCAGGTCAATTCCAATGAGCTACTGATATTCCCTAGGGAGAGTCAATAGCTTCTCATCTGAAATTCTAGATATTACCCCCCTTCCCTAGCTGAGAGTGATCTAGGGCGATGTCACACTATATAGAAAGTGGAATGTTAGTTGGAAAGGTGCTCCATGGTGTAACTTCCAAGAAGCCACCATTCACGATGGGGTGGGGCTTTGCAGTAATTCTGCTGTTTGGGGAGTTACTTATGCTTCTGTAAGTAACACCTCATCCATGTTCTATAAACAAGCCCAATGAAGTCATTGGTCTCACCAAGTTGGATTTTGATGTAATCATACATCAAATGTATGATTGTTGACCTGTTGTTGGTGCTAATCTAGGGTGTAGAGACATTCATTTGTGTCTCCCCAATAGGTATTGTGAAAACACATTATACTCAAGATATAGATATCAAAAATGCAAAATAAAGACATGATGTTAAAGCCTGTAGTGGAAAATACCAACACACTACAGCAAAGACAGAAGAATAACATCAGCTACTTTATCAGTAACCCCCAAAGTCAGAAAAGTATGTAACAGTATAATTTAAGTCCGGAGACGTAAATAATTGCCAACCAACATTGTTATATTCAGCTAAGCTATCTTTTATAATACAGAGATATACAAACATTTCAAGATAAGCATAAGCTACAGGATTTCATGACCACCAACCCAGCACTGAAAAAGACACTTAAAAGGAAATATGTTGCCCAACATAGTAATCCAGCAAACCTTAATATTAATAGAAGAAAAAGGAAAAAAAACAAACACCAATCCAACTAACCAGAAAAATAAACTCACAAAATTATTGGAATTAGAAAATATATGTAAAAAGTTACAAAATATGTAAATATCCTTGACTCAACAATGAAGAGTGAGAACACCAAATTCTAAACTTCAAGGGTGAGATACCAACTAGGAAAGAGAAGTACTGAATTAGTAAACAAAGTCTAACTATCTGTTGTCTCCAGGAAATGAACTGCAATAGCAAAGAGACCCTCTGATGGAGAGAGAAAGAATGGAAGTCTATCATGCAAATGGAAGGCCAAAACAAGCTGCTGTAGCTATTGTGATATCTGGTATCAATGTAAACTTGGTCAGAGGAGATCAATAAAGGTACTGTATATAAATAAAAGGGATATTTAATGCATAAAGATTATATAAGAATTGTAAATACATGTGCAGAAAATATCGAGGCTCCCAATTTCATAAATCAAACACTAATGCACATAGAATGTGAGAGGACCTGATACAATAAAAGTGGGTGATTGTAATTTCAAAACCCCATTTCCATCTTTAGATGGGTCATCCAAACTAAAATTTAATTAGGAAACCAGGGTTAAGAATTGTTTTTGCAGCCAGGGCTACACACAGAAACCTTGTCACGAAAAACCAAAAAAAAAAAAAAAAATCAAACTTGTTTTCACAGCCTATGCTGAGCAGCAGCCACTCTCTAATGCCAGCGCCACCTCTCTCCAGCTGAAGGAGGAGAAGAGGGGTAAGTAAGGAGGTGGCCATACCATGCCTCCTACAAAGCAGACTGCCGGTAAATCCAACCGTGGTAAAACACCCAGGAAACAACTGGCTACAAAAGCTGCTCGCAAGAGTGCGCCCTCTACTGGAGGGGTAACCTCATCGTTACAGTGTTACAGGTCTGTCTGGTAGGGTGGCACTCTGAAATCAGGCGCTATCAGAAGTTCACTGAACTTCTGATTCGCAAGCTCCCCTTTCAACATTTGGTGTGAGAAAATGCTCAGGACTTCAAAACAGACCTGTACTTCCAGAGTACAGCTTTTGAGGCTTTGCAAAAGGCAAGTGAGGCCTATCTGGTTGGTCTTTTTGAAGATACCAACTTGTGTACTATCCATGCCAAATGTGTAACAATTATGCCAGAAGATATCCAGCTAGCATGCTGCATATGCGGAGAGCGTGCTTAAGAATCCACTATGAGGGGAAACATTTCATAATAAAAATCTTTCCCTCCCGGCGCCGCTGGCTCAGGGCAGGGACCGCCAGGGCTGGACCTCCGGGCCGGCGCCCCCGCGCCGCCATCGTCCACCCCGCGCACCCCGCCGGCCAGCCAGATAAGTCCGGTTTCTTCTGTGGAGGGTACGCAGTTAAAGCCTTGATTTCCTGGATCTGGTAACATGGCAAAAGATGCCAGTCTAATTGAAGCCAACGGAGAACTAAAGGTCTTTATAGACCAGAATCTTAGTCCTGGGAAAGGTGTGGTGTCTCTTGTAGCTGTGTACCCGTCCACAGTGAACACACTCGGAAAGCAGCTTTTGCCAAAAACCTTCGGACAGTCCAATGTCAATATCACACAGCAAGTGGTGATTGGCACGCCTCAGAGACCTGCAGCGTCCAACCCTATTGTGGTAGGAAGCCCACACACTCCCAACACTCACTTTGTGTCCCAGAACCAGACGTCCGACTCCTCACCTTGGTCTGCTGGGAAGTGGAACAGGAAAGGTGAGAAGAATGGCAAGGCCCTGCGGCATTTCTCCATGAAGGTGTGTGAGAAGGTGCAGAGGAAAGGGACGACTTCCTACAATGAGGTGGCTGACGAGCTGGTTGCAGAGTTCAGCGCTGCTGACAACCACATCCTACCAAACGAATCAGCTTATGACCAGAAGAACATCCGACAGCGTGTCTACGATGCCTTAAATGTGCTAATGGCCATGAACATTATCTCCAAGGAGAAGAAGGAGATCAAATGGATCAGCCTGCCCACCAACTCAGCTCAGGAGTGCCAGAACTTAGAGGTGGAAAGGCAGCGGAGGCTGGAGAGGATCAAACAGAAGCAGTCACAGCTCCAGGAGCTCATTCTGCAGCAAATTGCCTTCAAGAACTTGGTGCAGAGAAATCGCCAAGCCGAGCAGCAGGCCCGCAGGCCGCCTCCTCCCAACTCTGTCATCCACCTGCCCTTCATCATTGTCAATACCAGCAGGAAGACAGTCATCGACTGCAGCATCTCCAATGACAAGTTCGAGTATCTGTTTAACTTTGACAACACGTTTGAGATCCATGACGACATTGAGGTACTCAAGCGCATGGGCATGGCGTGCGGGCTGGAGTCGGGCAACTGCTCTGCTGAAGATCTCAAGGTGGCGAGGAGTTTGGTACCAAAAGCTCTAGAATCATACGTGACAGAAATGGCTCAGGGATCCATTGGCGGAGTATTCGTCACGACAACAGGTTCTACATCCAATGGCACAAGGCTTTCTGCCAGTGATTTGAGCAATGGTGCAGACTGCATGGTGGCCACGAGCTCCAATGGGTCTCAGTACAGCGGCTCCAGGGTCGAGACCCCTGTGTCCTACGTCGGGGAGGACGACGATGACGATGACTTTAATGAGAACGACGAGGAGGAGGATTGATCGCTCGGCCTGTAGACCCCTCCCCCCTTCAAATCAGCTTCAGGAAAAACATGTATAGAGAAGAGAAACTTAAAGTGGGGCTTTCTGTTCTTTTTGGCCTACTCCCAAGAAGACACCCGCAAGTTCTGGAGTTAGATGTGCAGCTCCAAGTAAGGAGTGTGCCGCAGTTTGAGCCTAGCTGCAGAGATGGTATGAAGCCAGCGTGCTAATGCAGAGCCTGTATCTACCTTTTAGGATTTTATGGTTTCTCTCTCTTTTCTTTCTTTTTTCCCCTTTTCTTTTTTTCTTTCTATTCTGAGTTTGAAGCTTATTTTGCCCCTCAACAGTTGTTGCTGGGTTTGCTGAGGAAACTGTCGTGTGCCCACACCGGTGACAGTGATAAAATTCTGCCCTGCCCCCGCTGTCCAGTGCCCAGGTGGTGGACAGCCCGGCTTTAGGATGAATTTTTCCATTTGTTAAATCATGCAGTGTCCAAAGAACCAAGCCAATAGCAAAGCTCTGCTATTAAACATTAAGCGCCATACGTCTTATTATCACTATTTTTCCTTAAATTATATTGACTGTTGGAAGCCCATCAAGTCTGTACACCTTTTCTCTATTGCAGCAACAAAGTGCGAAGTAGATTTTCTTGTTTGTTTGTTTGTTTTGTTTTGTTTGGAAGAAGTTTACTGCCACGCTGGTGCAGCTATGGAAATTGCCTAGAAAGTTTGCTTATGGTAAATTTGCCTGATTTCTTACAGGCTACGTTTGGAAACTTTTTATTATATAGTTGTTTACACACTTATAAGTCTATCATTTAAAGACGTGTACTGAAACAAATGTTGTATTTGTTTCATAAGCATCTTCCTGTAATCTATTATAAAGTTGAAATTAAACATAGAGAATGTTTTAACAGTTTTTTAACTCAAAATTTGTCAATCATTTTTAATAGTTCTTTTTTTTATAAAAAGAAAAAGGAATTTAAGGACAGGCAATAGTCTCTTAAAATTTATTCACAAGAACCCGTTAACTGCACAGTTGCCCTTAGCTGCCTGTTCTAAAATGATGGTCTTTTTTTGAAACACAAATAAACTTTTCTGTAATATTTTATGGAATATAAAAAAACTTTCACTCTTCTTCCTCTTACCAGTAGTTCTTAATTTTTTCCATGGGGTCACAGATTCAGGTATTGACAGTTTCTCCATGTTTATTTGTGTGTGCATTTTTAATATACATGCAAGATATAAAGCATTAGTGCAAGCGAAATGCTTGAGTGAACACATTTCACCAGTTAAACTTTATAACAATTATAAATGAACCTGTTAAAACTTTCTGGACAATGCCAGCATTTAGATTTTTAAAAAAGAAGCAAATTTCTTATTGACAGCAACTAAACGTTTGTAGCATTTTTATCATACAGTAGATTCCATCCATTCACTATACTTTTCTGAGTTGTCCTACATGCAAGTACATGTTTTTAATGTTGTCTGTCTTCTGTGCTGTTCCTGTAAGTTTGCTATTAAAATACACACACACACACATATATACATATACATATACATATACATATACATATACATATACATATACATATACATATATATATATATATATCCTGAGTTAAATTATATAATAGAACAAATGGACTTAACAGAGAATATTCCATTCCTTAGAAATTCTTAAAACCATCTCTAAAATAGATCTTACTCTAGGACAGCATATCTTAAATACAAAGAGACCAAAAATTGTGTATTTTATCATATCAATTGCAAGATAAGTTAAAGAAATGACACAAATACATAAAGATCAAATAATGTACTCTTGAATAACCTTGCAACTCATTGAAGAAATCAGAGAGTAAATTTTAAAAATTCCTAGAACCAAAGGAAAATCAAATCTCAGCTTTCTATAACCTCTAAGGCAGTTTCCAAGAAGAAAGTTTGTAACTCTAAGTGTTTCTATTTAAAAATATCAGTTGGATCTCACATAAATAGTCTAAAAATGAATCTTATAATCTTAGAAAAAAATAAGCCTGACCACAAAGCATCAGGCACAAATCACATGGTCATCTCCATAGATGCAGAACAAGTCCTTGACAAAGTACAGCATTCCTTCATGATATAAATCCCAAAGGGATATAGTTTCAACATAACCATCACTTTTATTTAGCAAACCTATAGCAAACATTATACAAACTAGGGAAAAAGTAAAAGCGTTTCTTCTAAAATTATGAAGGAAATGAAGAAACTCACTCATATTCAATAGACTGATCAAAATCTTTGGTAGAGAAATAAGAAAACAAATAAATATAAAAGACAGTAATAGGAAAGCAAGAGGTCAGTTATCTTTATTTGCAGATGACATGATCCTATAATTAAGACACTTCATAGTCAACCTAAACCTCTCACCTGGTAAACTCTTTCACCAAAAGCATTGAGAAAGACACTAGAGGATGGAGAAGATTTCCATTTTCACTAGTTGTTAGAATTAATATTGTGAAATGATTATACTGGTGAAAGAAGTCTACAGATTCAAGGCACTCCAAAATACTAGTGATATTCTGCACATAATTACAAAAAGGAAACCTGAAAATCTGATGAAAGCTCAAAAGCTCTGTAACCCCTCTCAAAAAAAAACCCTAAGCAGAAAGAATGATGCTGGAGGTATTGTAACATATAATCTTAATACACTGGAGACAAACGTACAAAAACTGACATGTAGATCAGTGAAATGGAATACAGGACCGAAAACATAAACCCGTACAGCAACTGTCACCTAATCTTTGACAAAGGTGTTGAAAATATACATTAGACAAATAGTATTTACAACAGGTTGTACTAGGAAACATAGATACCCATATGTAAAAGAATAAAAATAGACCCCTATCACTTTGTCTATAAAATCTATAATGAACTCTAAAAATTTTGTTACATTCTCTTGAGTTCTTTTCCTTCTGTTGAGTTGCCTTGCTCAACTTCAATGTTTATTGATACACTATTCAGAGTAGCCAGGAAATAGAACTATTCTAGATGTATATCAACACATGAATAAAATAACAACAATAAAGAAAATGTGGTGTATATATATGCAATGGAATGTTATAAACTATAAAGGAAAAATAAAATTATGACATTCACAGGAATGTGGCTGGTTGGAGCTAGAGATAATCATTAATTTGCTTTAAGTATCTCTCATATATAGATTTTTAGATTACACATATTAATATGTATGTATGTATGTATGTATGTATGTATATATGTGTGTGTGTGTGTGTGTGTGTGTGTGTGTGTGTGTGCAGGACATGAAAGTAGAAAGGAGACTTTGAGAAGAAAGGGATATAAAATTGGAAGGTTGGAACAAGAAAAGGCAATAGTATATGAGTTTGAAAGCAGAGAGAATATTTTTAAAGATAAAAGGGACTAGCAAAGCAGGGAGGTAAAACAAAGAGAGGACAGTGGTTGAAGGATTGAATTAGTAGAAAGTATAATGTTGCATATCTGTGAAAATATGACAATGACATATTATATGATAACTAAAAATAATAATTTAAAATATGAAATAAATCACTATAATTAAGAAAATGTATTGGATATTAGCCCAGAACATTGAAATGCCCAAGATGCAACTCACAGGCCACATGAAGTCCATAAAGAAGGAAGACCAAGTGGGGGTGATTCGGTCCTTCTTAGAAGGAGCAACAAAATACTCAAGGGAGCAAATATGGAGACAAAGCGAGGGACAGAAACTGATGGAGGGGCCATTTGAAGACCTTTCCACCTGAGTATCCATCCCATGTGCAGTCACCAAAGGTAGATGCTGATGTGGAAGTCAGAAAGTGCATGCTGATAAGAGCCTGATATGGATGTCTCCTCAGAGGTCTTCAAGAGTCTGACATATTCAGAGGCAGATGCTCACAACTAGCCATTGAACTGATCATGAGTTTCTCAATAGAGGAGTTAGAGTGAGGACTGAAGGAGCTGAAAGGGTTTGTGGCCCCATGAGGAGAGCAACAATACCTACCAACCACAGCTCCCAGGGTCTAAACCACCAGCCTGGGAGCACTTGGGGGGGATCCAGGGCTTCAACTGAATATGTAAGAGTGGAGGGCCCTGCTGGGCATAGGTGGAAGAAGAGAACCTTGACCTCATGAAGGCTGGATGCCCCAGGGGGTGGGAATTTTGAGGGTGGGGAGGTGGGAGTGGGGGGGAATAGATAGAGGCTACATCCACAGAGAAGAAGGAGGAGGGGTGAGGGGATTGGCGGGTTCCAGGGTGGGTGGGGGATGGGGTAAGGGGACAACATAGGAAATGTAAATAAAACATCCAATAAAAAAAAGAAAATGATGATTAAGATTTCATGTATTCAAATATAAAAAGGAGATGAAACACGTGAATAAATAGGTAATGTATATATAGTTGGAACTCAAGATCTATAAGGAAATCCCAGAAATAAAAATGCTAATGGAAATGAAGAAGCCTTCTGTAGCTCCATTATGAGACTAGAGTCTCATTGTCCTTTGTGGGGCGGTGGGCTGTGAGAAGCAGCTGGGTGCCTGGTTGAGCACAGGACTTGAACCCCAGACCCTAATAGGATGGAAGGCGTCCAGCATTGCTCCTAGTGCCTGGTTCTTTTCATTCAGCTTCAGCCCTCCACAGCCCCTCCCACAGAGAGGTCTATGGCCATCAGTCACATGCGAATAGTGCCTCAGGCTCTCCCACATGTAGATGAGGTATCTCCAAGCTCTCAGACCAAGCTAATAGGGGTTATCTGCTGCCAGACCCTAACCCACCCTGAAACTGTATATAAGGGCTCTATTCAGGGGAAGTAAAAAGGTGTGTGAGAATCATCCCGGTGTCCAAGAGTTTCTGTTTCTGTCGCAAGAGCTGTAACACTTGGGAAGAGATGTGCTCTCCCGAAGAGCCTTCAGGACCCTCCCCTCCTTGCTAGCTAGTCGGCTTCTTACAATGGGCCAGCTCAGCGCTGAGAGACAGGTGCAGCACCTGGGAGTAACTGAGTATTGGCAGAGACATGGGTGGAGGCAGCAGCAGAAGCAATTCCTCCTCCCTGCTCATGCTCTGTCCCCTTGGCTCAGAACCCCTGCACCAGACCAGGCTGGAGATCATTGTGGGACACCCTCTGGAACAGGGACTCACAGTCCTTCCTATCCAATGGGGCAACAATGCTCCTACTAGATACCACAGACTAACAAATAAAAAGCTTGGAATGGGTTATTTCTTTTGGAGCTGTTGGCCAGTGAGATTGCACAGACACCCTGAACATTATAAGCTGTTGCAAATACTATTGGTTACCCTCCAGAACTTGACAATAAAACTTTCTTACTGGCAGAGGAAAAGAGTAATCATAAATCTTACTCAGCTGTGAGCCTTGTGATCTACACTAATAACCAACAAGACATACCCAACAGTACATTAGCAGCACAAACACCATGGGAATAGTCAACTCCATTGTGATTGGATTTAAGTCCCACTCCATAAGATGAAAGCCATAACTGGCATCATTATCAGGCCAAGAAGCTATGGCCCTTAGGGAGAACCTACCACTATCATTCTGCTAAATGGACATACTGTTATAACAACGACAAATGATTTAGCATTATACATATAGATTACTGCATCTCCTAACCTTCATCATAGAAGCTTCTATTTGTGGTAGATGGTGATTAACACAAAAGACCCACAACTGGCCAAGACATAGAAACTAAGAGTATACAGAATATTCAGCCCTCAATAGAATGTATATACTGCACCCTCTCCTCTAGAAGCTCAAGAATTGCTGTGGAATAGTGGGCAGAAAGGGTATAAGAGGCATAGGTGGTATAATAATACAAGAAATGGTGTCTTCCAGACATAGCAAGACAGCTACATATATGGGCTTGTGCAACTTAATAGAGATCAAATCTCACCATGCAGGGAGAATTTCTTCTCAAGGTCCCACACTAAGCTGAGGAGCTATTGATAATTGTTAGCTTCTGGGAGAAGGAAAGTCAGTTCTCTTTAAGAATGTAGCCTCTGGTAAGTCAATCATGATCTGTTGGGATGCCAAGAACATATGAAAAGTAGAAATTGGGCTTGATGGGTTTAACGACAACAACAAAGTCATACAGTTACAGTGAATGTGGAAGGGGTAGATATGGGATGATTTGGGGGCAAATATAATATAATGAATATAATGAAAACATGAGCACAGTTTTTAAAGAATAAAAAAAGACTCTAAATATATGGCCAAGTAAATAATCAAATTAAATATATGTCAATGTAAATTATCTAAACTGAAAGCATAAAGAAAAGTTTGAGTACTACATACAAGAGGTGTAGGGCAATTCCGAAAGGCATAACAGATAACAATACCAGAAGAAGAGAAACAGAAAATCTCTTTGAAGTCATAATGAGAAATTTCCAAAATTAATGTCAAACAACAAATTAAAAACACAGGATGATTAGACAACGCCCAACTACATATGCCTATGTATAGCATACTCAACAGTAAAACATAGCAACAATGAGAAATTAATGAAGGAACCTAGGAGAAATAATATACTCTACCTTTTGAGAACTACAGGTGAGAATTACATTGCCTTTTTATTTAGCAGTAATTCAAGCAAGACACATATAACAGGTTACTTTATTCTTTGCAAAGAAATCTAAATTCCCTAAAATTCTATATCTAGAAAAAAATATCTTTCAGATGGGGTGTAATACATGGATTTTAATATGAATAAAAACTGAGGGAACTAGTTATCTGTTAAGTCCAGAATAGAATTGGTAAGGATTTTTCGGGCTGTGTTTCAAGACAGGGCTTTGTGTAGCCATGAATGTCCTGGAACTCACTCTGTAGACCAGGCTGACCTCCAACTCATAGAGATCTGCTTGTGTGTACCTCCTGAGAGGGCTCAGATTCAGGCATGTGCCACTACCCCCAGGTGATAAGAAGAATTTCTACACAGAGAAGGAAAATAATGTATCTCAGAAATTTGGACATGTATAAAAAAGATTATAACTATAGAGGAAAGCAAATTAGTATATTTTATCTTTCTTAAGCTTACATGTTCTAATAGTCAACTTTGTTTAAAGTAATAACAATACATTGATTTATTATAATAGTTATATATGAAATGAAGGACAAAGAGTTATAAAAGGATACAAGAATGAACTGGTGGTATTCTCAGGTAGCTGCACTAATCCATACAGTTGGAAAGATTATGTGAAAATATATTTATATTAGTTGTAAAAGTAACAGAGCTAGGAAAGCCATGAGAAAAACATTTTAAAAGAAATACATTACATATAGGAGAAAAGAAAAAAAATAGGATTTTGTAAAATCATGAGTTAAAAATTGGAGAGGGCTGTAAAAGGAGAAAGAATGGAGCAAGTACAGTGGCTGGGAAAACAATTGTAAATGATATGTACCTATGAAGTACAGCAATAGTCTTTTAAAATATGTCATTGTATTTTAAAATAAACTTAAGAAATTAATTTCCAGCATGACAGCATGAGAAAAAGTGCAGGACTGCTTACAAAGGAAACTGATAAACGTTAAAAAAACAAAACAGCAAACATCAGTACATAAGAGCAATACTCGATGGACTCAGAAAGGGAAAATGTGTGTTTGTGTGTGTGTGTGTGTATGTGCGTGTGTGCATGTGCATCATGTGCATATGTGTGTGCATGCATGCGTATGTGTGTGCATGCATGCGTGTGTGTGTGTGTGTGTG
>NW_021604808.1:29222-36402 GCF_004785775.1 Grammomys surdaster
CGCATGTGCATGTGTGTGGACATGCATGAGTGTGTGTGTGTGTGTGTAAAGCAATAATAATTAGAGAAGAAGAGGTCATGAACTTGAGATTTGAGAGGAAGTGGGGAGAATCCAGGAAGAGCTGGAAGGACTACAGGAAGGGGTAGAAATGATGTAAATACAGCCTTCATGTATAAACTTCTCAAAAATTAAAAGTAAACTCTCTAGAAAGGTCTCTAGAGTCATACATAAAATGATGAGAAAATTTTATTGAAAAAATATATGAAAATTCAGTAATGAAAGGCAGAGTCTGTGGTGTTTGAGCTAAGACGGCTCCTTCCTTGGCCACTAGTTGGGTAAAGCCTACCAGCCTCCAGTTGGAGAGTACTTTTTAACCTCTTTTATTTCCTATGAGGAACAAATATTGACACTTCTTTTCCCACCCACCAGTTTTCCATGAAGTTAAAGTTACAATTTTGAGGAAATAATCCATTTTCTTTCTGAGCATCATTGACTCAGGCAATGGAGGCTGTTCTTCAAGTACGGGAGTAGAGCTTTCACTCTAATTAGCACTTGAGCCTAAGTCAGTATTTTTCTGCTCATGAAGGCAAGTGAAAAAGACTTTTGCAGCAGTCTGGATACAGCAGCACTGGATAAAGCTCCCTTATCCCCTTTCTATTCCACACTTACATCTTATATACTGATTGTTGCAAGGTATAAGGCTCCAGACCCAGGTCCAGTAACATAAAAGTACCAAGAGAGGTAAGAGAGAAAGGAAACTAGATTAAAATTCAAAATGGTGATAGTTAAAATTATCCCCAATCTATTGAACACATCTAAGAAGCTGAACTATTTTCAAATAGGATACATTCAGACATGTGCATGCACACGCACACACAACATAGTAAAGATACAGAACACCACAAAGAAAGAGTAATTCTTGAAAGCAACAGGAGAAAAAAAAATCAGACTTGCTATTTGCATACACAGCTCAGTAAAATTTACTCTTGACTTTCCAGAAGTAACAATGAAATCAATCACCCAACCAACAAACAAACCTACTAACCAATCAACTAATAGGCTTACATATTCAAAGTATTACATCCAAAATGAAAGAAAAACAACCTCTGAAACTAGAATCATGTATACAAATCAAAGCAACATTAAAAATTTTTTTGTTTTTATTCCTTACATATATTATATCCAGACTGCTGTTTCTCCTCTCTCCCCTCCTCTTGGTCCTTCCATCCAGGTCCCCTTTTCCCTAGGTCCACTCCATCTTTTCCCTTCATAAAAGGGCAGGCCTCTCAGGGATACCAACCAAATAGCATAACAAGCTACAATATGACTACATATACCCCCTCATAACAAGGCTTGATATGGCAACCCAGTAGGAAAAAAAGATTGCCAAGTGCAGGATAAAGAGTCAAAGATACCACCCACTCCCATCCCACAAAACACCAAGTGACACAGCCATAACACATATGTAGAGTACCTAGCTCAGACTCATACAGGGATCATGATTATCATCAAAGCAACATTTTTAGAGACATCAAAATAAAAGCCATTAACAGATCACCATGAACTGAGAACTTGGTACTAGAAAACCTAAAAAGTAGATCTCAGGATGAAACCATATGATCATCCAAATCTGTGAGAATAAGCCAAAGTGCATCTGGATGGTGACTAAGTTGGCATGTCAAACTGACTGGCATATTAAGTGCATAGATAAAGGTTATTTCCAGATGTGTCTGTAAGAATATTTCTAGCTGAAGTTAGTACTCAAACTGACAGAGAATTCAACAGATTGCCTCCTCAATGTGAGTAGATATTATCTGGTCTGTCTAGAGAGCGAACAGAACAAAAACTGATGGATAATTTATTTTCTTTGTCTGACTGCTTACCTAGTTCACTTGCTGTTTACTGGGGCTTATGACCCTGACCTTTCAGTTTTCAGAACACCAGTTTCCATGGAGCACCTGCTTAACAGAGGACAGATGGTGAACTATCTTACTCTTCATAATAACATGAGCCAATTCCTTTTAATAAACTACAAATATCTTCTGTGTGCTCCACTTCTCTGGTTAACCCTGAATAATAAAGATTTGGGGACAAACAATGGTTCTAGACAATGCTAAGGGCAAGTTTTCTCAATTAGTGTGTGGGTGCTCATAATCTTATGTTGGGGGCACAGAATGAAGGTTCTTGTGACTCCAGATGTCCAGCAAAACCAGGAATGTTAAGTACACAGGATTGTCCCCTTAAAGGAATGGTGGTAAAACCAGTTCGTTTTATCCCAAAGGCTGGAAAGCAGAGTTGATTAACAGCCTGGTGGTCTGTATTGTCCCTGGGGCCATGAAATACCAAGCTCCTACAACCAGGACCAGAGGCAGAGGCAGTAGTAATCTAGGTGACCCTTATAATCAGGGGTTCCTCAAGCTCCCACAACCAGGACCAGAGATATATTGTAGTCTTAATGACCTTTACATTATCTGTATAGCCAGAGGCTCTCCTAAGCTGTACCAGAACCAGAGGTGGATAATAGCTCCAATTACCTTTATACTATCTGTACGAACCAGACCAGGCCAGGTCCTTCCCTAGGCCCTTAAACAAGTGCAGGCAGCCTACCTCTAGAACCCATCTGCTTAGAAGAATTGACATGTGCCCTTTGAGTTTCAATGAAAGTATGCTTTCTTGTGCACCTTGAATTGTACCAGTAACTTTTTTCCCCAAATTTTACTGTATTTGAATTTATTGAGAATAAAACATCGTGCAGCAGACCCCCCAAAGTCAATCTGAACTGAGGTTTCATTCTCACCTCTTCACAGTTTGTTTCCCTACTGGCCCTCACCACCTGCAGGCTCCCCTAGTTACGAAATTTAAATATGCTAACAACTATAGACTGTAGGAAAGATACCACTTCTGGTTCATAGCACGCATAACTCGACAAAAGAAATTGTATCTGTTTATCTTTGTTACTGTGATAAAACAACATGACCAAAAGCAACTTCGTGGGGGAAAAAGAATGTAGTTTGGGTTTATGGTTCTTAAAGAGTCCTTCATGGCTGGGGAAGCATGGTAGAAGGCTGAAACAAATCTAAAATTGCATACTATCAACTGCAAACACCGAACAGAGAGACCAAACCAGAGGTGGGGAGAGGTTACAATCTCCCAAAGACCATCTCCAGTGACATACTTCCTCCAGCAAGGCTATACCTTCTAAAACTTCCATAAGCTCTTCTATCAGGGCCACCAGCCAAGGTCTAAGTGCTCAAGTATCTGAACCTATGTGGGATATTTCTCACCCAAACTACTACATTCTACTTCCTGGCTCACATGGGCTCACGGCCATGTCATGGTCATGGTCCACTCCAAAGGATTACATAGTCTGTCACAGTCTCAGCATTGTTGAGAAGTCCAATCTCTTCTGAGACTCAAGATAATCTCTTAACTCTAAGCCCCTGCAAAATCAAAAGCAAAATTTATACTATTGATATGAAATGACACAGAATATACATCCCCATTCTAGAGGAATGAGAACGACTGAGGAAATACTGGACCAGAGAAAGACTGAAGCTTAGCAGGGCAAATATCAAATCCTGTGGCTCCATAACTGATGTTTGCACCTTTGGTTCCCAAAGACTTTAATGGCTCAGTGTCTTCAACATTATTGTATAATGTTGTGTCTGTGGCATGGTTAGTATCGATACTTATGCAGGTCTATAATGAAAAAGGACAAGTAAAGCAGTCTCATAATGTTTGTCTGGTTTATTTTATTTTATTTTATTTTATTTTATTTTATTTTATTTTATTTTATTTTTGCCTTACAGGTATTTTGCTTGTATATTGTTTTCTGATTGCATGTTTTTATGGATTTATTTTTTGTGTTTGTCTGTCCATCTGTGTAGTTGTCTGAGAATGTGTGTGTGTTTCTTGTCCTTTAAAAACATTCTAGTTTGTTTACTGTTTGAGAAAGGGGAGTAGAGGGAGGGGAAGGGGAGGGGGAGAGAGAGGGGAGGGGGAGGGGAAGGGGAGGGGGAGGGAGAGGGGGAGGGGGAGGGAGAGGGAGAGGGAGAAGGAGAGGGAGAGGGAGAGGGAAGAGGGAGAGGGAGAGGGCATGGAGTTGGGTGAGTGGGAAGGATCTGGGAGGAGCTAGGGTATGAGAAACTGAAATCAGAAAGTATTGCTTGAAAAAGTCTTACTTTCTTTTTTTTAAGTCTTACTTTCAATTAAAAAAATAAATGAAATAAACTGAACCACTGATGTGCGCTATGACACAGACTTTGAGACATTATACAAAGTGAAAGATGCTAGCTACTAATGACAACATATTGAATGATTCCATTCACATAAAAGAACTGAAATACAGAAATAATTAGAGCTATTAAGCAGCTAAGTAATTATGGGTGATTGCCAGGAAGACAGATAACTGGTAATGTATATAGGACTTCTTTTACAGATGATGTAAGTGCTCTGAGTAAATTATAGTGATGAAAGTAAACACCTATTAGGATGGTAAGCTCTTACCTGTACACCTCAAATGGATGGGATGCCAAAAAGTTCTTTTAAAAGATAATTTTATATTGTGTTCTATAAATCTATCCACAATTTAAAGGACATGGGTAGGTTAAAAGTAAAGTGATAGAAATATTAACCAATGGGACAGGATAGACAGCCCAGAAATAGGAGTGCAGTTAAATAACTAAGATTCTCCAAGGAAAATTTCCATATACACTCACCAATTTGGGCAACTAGCTGTTCATACAAGAATGACTTCGCAAAGGGTAGGCAAACCAAGTGACATGCTTGGCTTAGCATCCTAACAGGAAGATACACATTGAAGAAGGCAGCAAGGAAGGGGTTGCCCGTATCAGCCCCTTGTTAGTTGGGGAGGGAAAAGGAATTAAGTTCAGGCCTTAGATCTGAAACAAGTGTCAGATCCCCAGCGTTGTAATCCAGTGGCAAACAGAGCATGTAAGTTCTGCTTCCTACAAACTGAGCATCTAGAACTGTAATACCTATGCAGATAAGTGACTGGCTCTACCAACCTTCAGCAAAAGAACAAGAACATGATTCCACCTGCTTGAGATCCAGTCCCAAGCAAAATCCAAAAGCCCCAGGTGCAGACAAGAGCACCTCAAAGGAGCTTCTAGACCTGTTTGATATTAGAGAAGACTCAAGTTTTGGCTGCTTCATTTCCAGCCCTGGAGTGAGGAAAAAACCAAAATCACTCTCCATACTGTCTAGGTCCATATGGCCATGTGATTAAACTATAGCCCAGTGTGTTACTGGTGTTGATCTCCAAGAAATTTGCTTCTATTATTCATCCACAACTGTCTGGCAGTGTAGCTCCCCTTAGTCTAGTGCTTAGAGGAATCTCTAGCCTGTCTCAGCACCAGGCAGAGTTCTGTGAGGCACTATTCAAGGCCTTGATTCTACGAATTGCTACTTTGGTCTCAACATGTTAAAGGGGTGATGTAGCATGGCAGCATTTGTGTCGGAATCAGGATGAGTCCTGTAGCCCCTGATCACAGGCCAGTAACTACAAATGATGGATCTGGGACTAACCTGAGGATGCACAAACCATGTTGCAAACTGACAAAAGACCAGGATCTTAACGATGGGTGGGTTGGGGCATAGCTGGTAGTATAGTTCATGTCTTCTATGGAGAATTCCTGGGTTTAGTTCCCAGTGGGAAAGTGAGATGGAAGAAGAAAGATAATGGAAAATAAACTCAAAGAACTTTAAGGGAACCATGCCCCCCACTTAATGATAAAAATAAGGTGCTGTTAAATACGGAGACAAGAATAGCCAGTGTGTGAGCCACTAATCAGGCAGCATACATGAGCTGATCCTAGGCCTCTGACACATATATAGCAGAGGACTGCCTGGTCTGGTCTCAGTGAGAGAAGACACCTAATCCTCGAGAGATTTGAGGCCCCAGGGAGTGGGAAGGCCTGGAGAGGAGGGGAGTACAACCTCTTGGAGATGGGGAGGAGGAATGAGATGAGGAACTCTGAGAGGGTAGACCGAAGGGGGCAACGACTGTACTGTAAAAAAAAATAATATATATGCACATAGAGAATAGCCAGTATGGATGAATTCTTACATGGAGTTTTCTGGGGGCTCCCTGGCTACCATGCTTACTGAATCCCAGGCTAGTGAGAGAATTGTGTGTAAAAAAAAAACAAACAAAAAAAACAAAAAAAAAACAAAAAACAAAAAACAATGTGAATAGTTCCTAAGGAACAACACCGAAAGTTGATTTCTGGCTTCTACTTATACATGCACTTGTGTACACACACATAAACACGAATCAAAAGTAAGAGAAATCTAAAACCTTGCATATTTCTAGTGGAAATATCAAATGTTGATGCTACTATGGAAAATAGCAATATGAAGAGTTAACTGGAGATTGGTTAGTGTAGCCCTATGAAAGTGTATTTTCCTAGCATATATGGGATCCTTTGATACCCAGTTCCACAAAAATGAATGAAAGAAATACCATATGATATTCTAATCTGTTGATAAATAAAAAGAATTTAAAGCAGGATAACTGTCTCCCTATATATGGAATCATATATACTATGGTTCTATATGTATTAAGTACACAAATACACACACACACACACACACACACACACACACACACGCACAGTCGAATGCATAGAAATAAGCAGTAGTATAAATATTGTTGAGGAGACAGCTAGGAAAGATGCAAAAAATAAAGTTCAAAAAGTAGAATGTTGCAGTTACACAGAATGAGTAAGCCTAGAAATTTAATGTTCAACCTGGTAACTAGAGTTAAGCATGTGGCATTGTATAATGGAAGTTTATTGAGAGTAGATATTTGGTACTCTTTTCAAATTATTTTTTGGAAAGATACATTTTTTGAAGATTTATTTATTTATTATATATATAGCATTCTGCCCACATGTATGCCTGCATACCAGAAGAGGGCATCAGATCCCATTACAGATGATTGTGAGCCACCATGTGGTTGCTAGGAATTGAACTCAGGACCTCTGGAAGAGCAGTCAGTTCTCTCAATCTCTGAGGCATCTCTCCAGCCCTGATATTTGATACTCTAAACACAGATATAAAAGACAAGAGAAATAACATTAATTGACTTGATTATGGCAAACATTTAACAATGTATATGATGTATAGGTATATGATATATATATATATATATATATAT
>NW_021604808.1:36502-44002 GCF_004785775.1 Grammomys surdaster
GAAGATATTATGCTAAGCTAGTGAAAACTCTGGGCTATATAGTGACAATCTGTCTCAAAGAGAGAGGGGGTACAGAGAGACAGAGGGACAGAGAAAGACAGACAAAGAAGAAAGAGAAGGAAAGAGAGAAGGGAAGAAATGAAGGATGAGAGGATGGAAAGAAGTAAGGGAGAGAGGGAGGGAGGAATGACAAGGGAGGAAAGAAGGAAGTCAACCTTTTGATATAAGAACAAATAAATAAAAGTAGAGGCACCAGGGTCTGCTTCCATTTCATGGCTACTGCAATGCTTCTATGAACATAGATATAAAAATACTTCTCTAAGACCTGATTTATTTATTTATTTATTTATTTATTTATTATTCAGCCTCTATCAGGATAGAAACTCTGACACATATTACAACTTGGATGAATTCTTATGATCCATCTTCCCAATGACATAAGCCAATCATAGAAAAATAGATAGTTTACAACTCCACTTATATGAGCTATCTATATTAGTCAAAGTTATAGAAGCGGAGAGTAGAGTAGTATTTATCAGAGGCTGTGAGCCAGAGGGTATGGGGTGTCAAAAGATATATAAAGCTTTAATTTGCAAGATAAAAATGAATAACTGGCTGCACAGCAATGGAAGTATAATTAACATTCCTGAATTCTTAAAAATGTTTAAATTGGAGATCTCAGAGATAGAATATTTGTTAAACATATAGAAGCCAAACAATAAGAAAATAAAATAAAAAGAATGTGAGAAAGAGGAAAGATGTTGAAGATGACATTTTTATATTACATTTATTTTATCAATATTTAAAACAAAATGGAATTTGTAATGATTGGGTATTTTTGGCTCTACTAGCTAGACTTTTAACACATATCAGACTCAATGTTTAAACCTAGACGATCATGTTATCAGACAGAATTCCAATTATTATTAAGAAAAATGTAATTCTATATATTATCTGAAGCAAAAGCATTTATTATTTTATGTTTTCTAACAAATAACAAATGTAGAGAATTATAAATCTGTTGGTTGGCAAAATATGTATCTGAACTATGATAATACCTAATGTTCAAAATATGTATGACTGAAGTAGTAACTAATATTTACTGAAAGTAGTGTTGAACAAGTTGACAGATTTGCCTGGAAACACATCATTTTAAATCCAGTTCATGCCATAACACGGATGACGGCTGTATTAATGAGGTATTGGGGCTGGAGAGATGGCTCAGTGGTTAACAACATTGGCTATTCTTCTATAGCATTCAGGTTTTATTTCACACACATGGTGTCCAGCACACACATGGTGGTTTGTAACTGTGTTTACCTTCAGTTCTAGGAGACTGGGCACACTCTTCCAGCCTCCATATGTATCGGGTATACAAGTGGTACATGGACATACATGCAAGCAAAACAAATAAAATAAAAGCAAAGCATCCTGTTAGTTCCCATTTCAGAGGATGGCACCAGAATGGCCAGAGGATATACACCATGCATGCTGTGGAACTCTGTGGTGGATGAGGCATTTCAACGCTACAGCCATTCTATATCCTGCAGGGATATGTTCTGCAGGGAAGATGGAACAAACTGGAAAGTCTATGTCCCCTGGATTCAGAGAGGTGACAAGAAATTGCTTCATGAGAGTATATCTCGAAATGGTATTGTAGAAGCATCTCAAAGAGCAGACTGTCTTACCATGTTCTTGGAGGGATACATGGCATTCCAACAGTTTGGGGGGCAAACCGTTTGAACCTTGCTTTTAAGGTCCATAGACAAGTTTGTCAGCATCCCAGTGCAGAGGAGATCCTCCACATATACTGGATGCTGGAAGTGAGCTAATCTTGATATGTTTACTGGAGTCTTATTTCATTATGTTTTAATTACCCAGTTGATATTGCTTCAAGTCCCAGATTGATACCAGGTAGTTAAAAATACAGCGGACTCCTCAAGGGTTTGCTCCTTTTACCCTACACAATATTGTCTTGCACTGGGGTAAATATACTGTCATTGCAACTGAACAATATTATTTAAATAGAGAGATCAAAATTTAGCCTTGCTTTTCACTGGTAGTTCCTATTTCAATGTGAAATAAAGTAGAAATTCATTTTAATAAGTTAACTCATCCATAGGAAATTCCTTTTACATTTAACACACTGCATACTTAACGGAGTTTAATCATCTTTAATGACAAACTTCCACAAAATTTCTTTAACTTAAGAAGGGTTTTTTCTTATTAATAGCACATATGGGAGAATTACTAAGTAATTTGATAATGTTCATGAGATTTCTTGTTTCTAAGAGAGACAAAGACAGAGAGGGGTGAGAGACTGTTAGAGAGAATAAGATTTTTCCATTGTAATCAGAGTAACAAAATAGCTAAAATGTGGCTGTGGGTTCAATCGATATAGAGCTAGAATTTGGGACTATAGTTTGGTAAATGAAAAGGTAGCTGTTTTGAACTAGTCTGTGAAGAGTTGAATATGGCTGTACCCTCAAAACTCGTGTAGACATTTAATCCTAGTAAGGCTTTTCAGAGGCGATCATTTTAGATTATCAAGCGATTAGGTCATTCAGAAGTGATCAGGACTAGTCATCATGACAGAGCTCCCATGATTGGATCCTATGGCTCTGGAAGGAGAAAGGCCAGAAGACATTTCCATTCTCAATCTCAATCTCCCTCTCTCCCTCTCTCCTTCCCTCCTTCCCTCCCCTCCCTCGCTCCATCCCCCTCCTGTCCTCTTCTCTCATTATACAATGCCCTATGTTTCATTAGGATTCTATCAGCAAAAGAAAGTTCAACACCAGAGCCAGTTCAACTTGTATCTCCAAAATTAAGTCAAAACCAACTTTTACTTCCTTAATAATTTACTCAGTCTGTAGGGTTATGTTATTACCAACAGAAACCAGATGTGGATACTCTCAAAATATGTGACTTCTCATTTCTAAAAATGTCGAAAATAATGCTATTTACTTTGGGGATTAAATTTTATATATTTGTTTATATGTGTGGGAACATTTAGTGATTGGTATATCATAAATGCTCAATAAATCAAAGTATTTCTGGACCACATGTTTTTATGTCTTATAGACTATCTTTATTGAAATCACCCAAAACTGTGTCAGCAGCATAGGAACTGCTGACATATGCCTCCCAGGTGCCTAGATCATCACCTCATCCTGAGAGTTAATGTCATGTTAACTTCAGGAGAGCGGAACATTTCAAAAAGCTCTTTATCTTGGTTAAGGACTGAATTAATCTAATCTGACTACTGACCATATAAGAAGAGGAGACTTTGAATACTCACTGATAAGTAGATATTAGCCAAAAAAGTACAGAATACCTAGGATACAACCTACAGACTGACCATAAGAAGTGTAACAAGTAGAAAGGCTTCAGTCTCACTTAGAAGGGGGAAGAAAATAATAATGGGAAACAGAGGGGGGAGGGGCCTAGGTGGGAGAGGGGAGGCGGAGGGGAAAGGGGAACAGGATCATGTATGGGGGGCATGAGAGAAACCCAGAGGGCCAAGAGAATGAATGGAAATAAACAGCCTCAGGGGATGGGAGTGGGGAGACCCCCCAAGAAAGTACCAGATATCTGGGATCTCAGGACTCGCTGAGGGTGACCTTAGTCAAAATCCTCAACAGTGTGGAGAGGGAACTCGAAGAGTCCATATCCAGTAGATAGAAAGGGCCTCAATGGAGGGACAGGGTTACTAACCCACAGTCAAAATTTCTGACCCAGAACTGTTCCTGTCTAAAAGAACTGCAGGGGCAAAAATGGAGAAGAAATGAAAGAAAGGCAGTCCAATGACCAGCCCAACTTGGGATCGATCTGATGGGGAGACGGGGGCACCAAGGCCTGACACTATTAGTGATGCTATGATGTGCTTACAGATAGGAGCCTAGCATGGCTGTCCTCTGAGAGGCCCAACCAGCGGCTGACTGAGACAGATGCAGATACTTACACCCAACCAATGGACTGAAATCGGGGACCCCTGTGGTTGAATTAGGGGAAAGACTGAAGAAGCTGAAAGGGAGAGTGACCCCATGGGAAGATCAGCAGACTCAACTAACCCAGACCCTAGGGAGTTCCCAGAGACTGAGCCACCAACCAGAGTATACAAGGGCCGGTTCAAGGCCTCTGGCACATATATAGCAGAAGTCTGCCTGGTCTGGCCTTAGTTGGAGAAGATGTGTTTAATCCTTGAGAGACTTGAGGTCCCAAGGAACGGGGTCGGGGGGGGGGGTGAGGAGGACTGGTGAGGGAAGCACCCTCTCAGAGGCAAGAGGGAGGAGGAATGGAATGAGGAACTGTGGGAGGGGGGACCAAAGGAGGGAAATGACGGAAATGTAGATAAATAAAATAGCTTAATTTTTAAAAAGATCTCGAAGTATGTTATTCAAAGAAAAAAAAAAGATACCAAAGATGTTCATGTCTAGAGGAAAAGTTAGAACACAGAAGAGTACATGAAACTCAGGAGATTCCACAGGAAAATTCAATTCCTTCAATACCTCAATCTTGGAATTTCATATTCTACAATCTCTGAGCCTTTAAATCTCTGATGTTTATGCAACATGTTTGTAATATTTTGTTATGGTAGTCCTAGCCCACACGCTGTATTTCTGTGTTTCTAAAATGACAGCAGAGATTATGCCCACTACATCAAACTCCAAGGTACATAGTCTAGTCTGTAGTAGGTTTATAATCAATATGTATACACTATACCAATGAAATAGAGCTGGGGAAAGGGCTACCCTTTATTGATATCTCCATATGCAGAAAACTAGACGATGGGGGGCATGGACTAAGACAAAGGTGATGTGGATTCATATGGCATGAATTTGATTTCTACACAGCTTCCTTATAAAGGGTCCTAGCTTTTTCTGTGTTGTGCACTGACTCACTGAGCAGTCTGGGATCAGATTGCCTGATTCATATCAGTTTCATTATTAGCTTCCAGTGTGACCATGGAAACGTCTTTTCATAGCTTTCTGTGATTCATTCTCTTTACCTGTAACCGACATAATGGTGGCTGTCACATCTTAGAGCATGTAAAATTAAGTCAGACAACACGAGCAAGGCTCATCTGAACTCACAGAGACTAACGCAGCATACACATGGCCTGCATGCGTTTGCATTACAGTCCTCTGTGCTTATATTTTGGCTTCCTAATTAGTGTTTCTATGGGATTCCTGAGTATGTGAACACATGGCTCTCTGATTCTTCTGCCTTCTCTTGGGTTCTGTGTCTTACTCAACTTCATTGTGATCATTTTTGTTTTACTTTTATATTTTATTTTGTTATGTTTTTAAAATTGAATGAATGAATGAATGAATGAATGAATGAATGAAAACATAGTCACTAGGGTAAAGGTTACCAATTGAACTGTCACTTAGAACTGCTAGGGTATGCAAACTCAATTTTCTCAAATGGTATGACACTGTGAATCAATCACTCCAGAGTGGGACGAACATAGAATAGATTCCACAGATTATGTGTGTAGTTACAATTTGGTGGTGTTTTGTTTTGTTTCCTACTTGGATGTTGTTTTATTTTGTTTATTTTGGGGGGTTATTGTATTGGTATCTTTTTTCCTATTTATTTTTATTGGATATTTTATTTACATTTCAAATGTTATCCCCTTTCCTGGTTCCCTCTCCTATTTCATCCCCTCTCCTCCTTCTTCTATGATGGTGCTCCCCTCCCACCCACCCACTCCTGCCTCCCTGCCCTGGCATTCCCCTACACTGGGGCATCGAGCCTTCACAGGACCAAGGGCCTCTCTTCCCATTGATGCCCGACAAGGCCATCCTCTGTTACATATGTGGCTAGAGCCATGGGTCCCTCCATGTGTACTCTTTGCTTGGTGGTTTAGTTCCTGGGTGCTCTGGGGGTCTGGTTGGATGATATTGTTGTTCTTCCTATGGGGTTGCAAACCCCTTCAGCTCCTTCAGTCATTTCTCTAACTCCTCCATTGAGGAACCCCGTGATCTTTTTAAAGAAAGAACTTAAAGTTGAATGGGTAGGAAGGGTAGAGGATCTGGAAGGACTTGAGGGAGAGGAAAAATATGATCAAAATATATTTAAAATTCAGATAATAAAAAATAATTAGGTAAAACAATAACACATTTAAGTACTTACAGATGTATGTGGCTCAGAAAAAACAAGTCCACAAAATTTTAACTCTTAGAAGGTATTTCAGTATTATTGTAAGCAAGTAAAGAAACTAAAATCTTTGGTGATTATTATTAACCTATGGCCAATTATGTAAATTAGCATATTCATTATAGAAACCAATGTGGATATTCTTCAAAAGATTAAAGATAGAACCATCATATGATTCAGCAACATTACCAAGTATATATACAAAGGAATTTAAATAAATATATTAAAGAGACTTCTGCACTTCTATGCTTGTTTTAACAGTATTTACAAGAGCTGAGATATGGAATCACGCAAGACATACATGAATGAATAAATGAATGAATGAATGAATGAATTTTAAAATATGGAATACATGTACAATGTATATGCAATATTAAGCCACTAAAGAGTGGAATCACCTTATTTGCAGCAACATGACTGGAGCTAGAAGACCTTATGTTAAGTGAGATTAAGCAAGCATAAGAAAACAGTTATGTTAGAATATTTGATCACAGGGGCTCAGGAGGTGGCTCTATTGGTAAAGTACTTTCATTACAAGTGTGAAGACCTGAATTTGATCTCTAGAACCATATAAATGTCTAGTGTAGTATCATACTCTTGTAATTCCAGAAATGGGGAAGTGAAAATAGACCCGAACCTGGGGCAAAGATAGTCATGTCAAGACGCCTTAACGGCCTCCTGGGTGAGTGTCAGGCCAATGAGGCCCTGTCTCAACAAAAGGTGGATGGTAATCTTGAGAAACAGCACCCAAAATCGTCCTCTGACCTACACTCATGCACACATGTGCCCATATATGCAAACTTGATGACTAAGTAGAGAGTAGAATTATGGATATTAAAGTCTATAAAGTACCATGTCCCTTCCTAGTGGGATGGATACACAGCATTCAGATAATGCAGAGCAAAACACAGAGGTTGGGAAGCTGTTCTAATGTTCCATAGCATAGAGACATAATTGTAGTCTGTAACAATTCATTATTCATTTCAGTGAAACTAGAAAATCCATAGACTGTCAACACAAAGACTAATTCTAATATCCTGATTTGATCATGATATATTGTGTACATGTCTCAAATTATAATTCAATAACTTATAAATAAGTACAAATATTATCAATTAAAAACTAAATGTAGTAGCTGGAGATTAGCTCAGTTGTTAGGGTATTTGTCTACCATTCAGGAAGCCCTAGGTTCAATTCTCAGCACCACATAAACCAAGCTTGGTGGTACACACTTATAGTCCCAGAACTAGGGATGTGGAAAAGGGACAAAAGGGACAAGGCCAGCCTTGGATATATAAGCTCCTACCTCAAAAAGAAAGAAAAGAAAGGAAAGGAGAG
>NW_021604808.1:46502-77440 GCF_004785775.1 Grammomys surdaster
TATCCAACTCTCCCTTTTAAATAGTCTTCTTACTCATGTCTAAGCTTAGACACACTATCTTCTAGGAAAGCTTTGCTACATCCCAACCCAAGTCCTAGCTCAATGGCCTACTTATTGTTCTCACAAAACCCTCTCCCTACTTCTTAAATCTTAAAAGCATTTCAAAATGGTGGTATTTCAGAACATTTATATAATCTTATATTATCTACTTACTTTTTACCAGACAGTTTATTTAACTGTCTCCAAATGTTGACCATTTCCATTTCCTCTGTGGTGTAGTAATAGTTCAAAATATCAATTCAGTTTTTGATCTTAGCTGAGGCACTTAGAGTCAATTCCAGTGTTATGATTTGAACACCCACCCTCCCAATCCATATGAGTGAAATAAAGGCTCTATGACTATGTTAAAAGCTTGGTCCTCAATTGGTGACAATACTAAATGATGACTGAACCATGAGGAGGGTGCTAACTCTATCAATGGATTAATGCATTGATGAAGTGAAAGTCAAATATATTACTAGGAGGTAGGCCTTGGTTGAAGGGTATAATTCACTGGAGGTGTATGGATTTGAATTGCTGGTCACCAGACACTTAACCTATCTGCTTCTACTTCCTGGACCCCAGTTGGGTAAGTATTTCTGTTCCACTATGTCCTTTCCACCATGATACAATGCTACCAATTTCCAGATACTTTTCTTGTGTGGTATTATTCTTGTGAGATATGAATAAATGTCTGTTGACCTCAGAGAAGCAGTGAAAAACTAAAGTAAAGGCTATCACTGAATTTTAGCTGGGTGAACCAATTAGTTTTATTAGGGTTACTAATGGGAACAGAATGACTCAAAGAGAGTTACATTGCTAAAAGACCAGCCCAGCATGGGTGACAACACACAAAAGCTACAAAACTTGCAGTAAGGTCAACAGACTGGAGAATACCTCTTAAAAGCAGTTCTGGTGGTCTAAAAGTATTTCTCAGCAGTTCTTACTGCACAAATATGCTTGGGAAGGGAGAGGCATAATGAATCTTGTCAGTTTTAAGGACTTCTTGAAACTTTTGAGTTGTGTACTTCCCGAGTCTAATGAGTTTCCCTGCAAGATGGTTTACCTCCCTTTAGAACATACTGAGTCTCAAGGAGATTCCTTGAGCCATAGAATGTTTCACCTCCCTTTGGAACACCCTGTGTCTTAATGAGCTGCCGTCCAAGGTGTAAGATTTATATTGGAAAAAAACTGGGAAACAACAGCTTTATTTTCAATCACTGTGCTGTCACAGATGTATATCTGTGTATGCTTGTCTGGGTGGGTGAATATATACAGATGGGGTCACTGGAAGAATCGATCTGATCGTTTTTAAAGACCAGGGGCCTAGAGACATGTCTCAGCAGTTAAGAGCACTGGCTCCTGTTCAAGAAGACCAAGGTTTGATTTCAAGCACCCACATGACTCACCATTTGTAACTCTAGTCCTAGGGGATCCAACACCCTCTTCTGGTTCTCCTCAGGCACCAGTCACACATATAGTACACAGACATTCATACAGGTAAAACACTCATAAGCATAAAATAAATAAAATTGAACAAACATATCCATATCAGAGGCTGAAATTAGTCCATCTTTGTAAAATTTCCCAAACCTAACAATAAAAACACAATACTAAATACAAATGATAATTTATAGAAATAACCTTAAGATGTCTACTACAATCCAAAAGAAAGTTTGACTAGCTATTGCAAACAAGGGAACTCATTTGAGATAAAGATCTGAATTACATAAGGATAGATCAATTTCCACAGAAGATGTAACAATGCTTGATATGTATGTACCCAACACTGGTATCAAAATTCAAAACGCAAAAGTTAGCAGAATCACAAAAAGAAACAAATTAACTGTACATCTAGATGCTTCAGCACCCTTCCATCAATAATTGGCACATTCCAGCATATAGAAAATCAGTAAAAGGTACAGGTAAACCAAAGGACACCATCAATTGCATGGACTGTTCTGCTATTTTTTGTTGTAGTAGTAGTTTGGCATAAAGGCCCCCACTCTGTATCATAGGTTTGCCTGCAACTCAGTGCATATCTCAGGTTGGCCTTAAACTCAAAGCAATCTTTTTGGTTGTTTGCCTTTGCCTCTTGAGTGCTGTGATTACAAGGCTAAGTCACTGTGCCCAGCCTGCATATACATACTTTTTCATATACAAAAATGACTAAGATGACAACTTTTGTTATAAAACATATTGCAACACTGAAAAGAATAGAAATTATACAAAGCATGTTCTCGGACCATAGCTAAATTAACATAAAAAATCAATAATAGAAACTTAAATAAACCCACGATATTTAGGATCAGATAAAATATAATCGAAATTTATTGATTAAAAAATTAAACATTAAAAAATGTTAAAATATAAAAACTGAGAGTAACTTTTTAATGTATCAATAGCCTATACTGAAAAGTACTATACTATAAAAAGATGAAAACAAAATATCATGAGGGGATGAGACAGTTCAGTCAGTAAAGGGCTTGCTACACATGTGTGTGAAGACCTGAGTTTGGTTTCCAGCACCGAAGTAAAAGTGAGTATAGTGGTACACATTTGGAATCCTAGTGCTAAGAATGCAGAGATGGTGGGGCTTACTGGCCAGCCAGTCTAGCTGGATTGGTGGGCCCCAGATTCACTGAAAGAGACCATGTCTCAAAAAACATAGTAGATGGCTCTTGAAGAAGAAACCAAGGCTGTCCTCTGATATACACATATGCGCACGCACACACACATGCACCTTTGAAATAACATGAGTCGACTCTAAGAAAATTAAGACATACTCTAACTTAAATAAAGATGTAATATAAGTTGTTCAGGATTCAGTGAAAGCAGTGCTTTGAAGGAATTTATACAATTTGTAACCACAAAACCAAATCAACCAAAAGATAAGAGAAACCAAAAATCAGTGACCTAAGCTTCTGCTTTTAGAAAACTAAACAAAGAATAAAAATAAACCTGGACAACGAAATTAAAAAAAGAGCAACTTTGGAAAAGTGAAACTAGCTATAGATCACAAAACATTCGGTAAAACTGATAAATCCCCCAATGAAGCCAAAAAGTAAAAATAAATACCATGAAAATGAGCTGAACTAATTTAACATTTACATTAAAAAAGAATCTATACACATAGCCTAAAAACTTTTCACAAAGTAATTGAAAATGTATCAGACTTAAATATGTAATAAACAAATATAAAACTTCTGGAAGGTATCGTTATCATATATCATTAGTAACTGGATGCAATGCCAAGATTTCTCTGTTGAACACCTTTTAATGCTGTTATTACCTTTTAGCATGCTAGGATAAACTATATGACACTAAATATTCTAACAGCACGATGTGAAATAATTGAAATCTGTTCTAAAATGTTCAGTCTAATTATTGGCAGTTTTTCATTTTATTTTATTTTTTAACGCAGACATCATACAGAACAAGAAGAATTTAGCAGAGTCATCCATGCCATGCTGGTTTTGCAGCTACCAAAGATACAAGATTTAAAGGGTCACAAATAGAGTCTTGCATTCTGTTGCCAGGCAACATGGGAAGGTGTTGGGGGGGGGGAAGTCTCTGCAAAGAGGCTGTAAGAGGACACTGTGAGGCTGGGAAGGTGAAAGCTAAGTTGTAATGAAGACCCCAGGATACTGGAGGTATCAGAGCAATGGGACATCAATTAAGTAAATCTCCAGGCATAAAGTGAAGTCAGCTCAAGAAAGAAGCTATTCGTGTGTCACAGGTGGCAGAAGAGGGCGAGTGGGACCACCCAAACCTTTTAGAACACAGATAATTCTATTATGAGCCTGAGACACCAGACATGGATCTAAAAAATCTGGCATTTGCTCGATTCCTTGCTATGCCCCAATCCTTCCTTTTGGGGACAGAAAGTTTATTCTGTGCTAATGTATGTTGGGAGAATGTAACTTGCTTTTGGATTTTGTAAGTTAGAGTTTGCCTTGAATCTCAGATGAGAATTTGTGAGACTTGGATTTTTTATCAATTCTATGACATTTCTTCTGTATGCATGTGTATATGTCCACATAACAAGGTATGTGAGTGAAGACCAAGGGGCAGCTTGTGGGAGCTGCTTCTCTCCTTCCACTCAGTGGGTCCCGGGTTCAAATTCAACCTGACAGGCATGGAAACAGGTGTCTTTTACCACTAGACCATCTCACCAGCCCTAGGCTTTAGACTTAACAAGTGCAAGAGGCATGCAAAACTATGGAGACTTCTGAAATTGAACTGAATGTATTTTGTAGCATGCGACGGCCATGAGTCTATAGGGACTCACCAATTCATACACCCAGGAATCCAATAAAAACACTAAACTGGAAGCCATAATATATACACAAAGGACCTGGTCCAGAACCATGGAGGTCCTGTGTACGTTGTCTCCATATAAACTTTGCTCATATTGATTTAGAGGTCCTTGCTTTCTTGGTGTCCTCCATTCTCTCTGGCTTTTATACCCTTAAATTAAGGCAATTTTCAATCCACAGGTTCTTTGATTTGAGTCTGTACGACCAGTTTCATAGCTTAGAGACCTGGATAAAAACCTTTGTGAACCTCTCCACACACCATGTACCAAACTGTCTCGCAAGACACACTCTAGGGTCAGACAGCCTGGTTCATATGAACTTCATAATTAGTCTTCAGTGTACCCATGGCAAATTCTGACCCTTTTGTGCTACAATATACTCATTTGGAAGATAAGTTTAGTAGTAATTCTTCCCTGACATTAAATTTTGTTATGATCAAATGAGGGTAAACTTTGATAATAACCAAAGCCTATATATGAAAAACCTAAACAAACATTATACTAACCAGGGGAAATCTGAATGTAATTCCTCTAAAGTAAGGAATAAGATTAGTTATTCAGTCTTTCTAATCTTCTTCCCTTTTTTTTTTTGAGGCAGAGTTTCTCTGTATAGTCTTGGATATTCTGGAATTTGCTCTTGTAGACCAGGCTGGCCTTAAACTCAAAGAGATCAACCTGCCTCTGTCTCAGGAGTTCTGAGATTTCAGGTGTGTGCCACTACTGCCCAGCTCACTCTTTCTAATTTTATTCTTGTATTATCCAGACAAACAGAAACACACAGAAGACATACAAATATGAAAGCAGAAGGTGAAATTATCTGTCTGTCCCAGGGATATGAAGAAATAGAAATAAAAAGAATATGAAGGAACAATGAAACAAAGAATGTGTTTCCTATATATAAAAGCCTCTGAAAATCATGTCTAAAGTGAGTTGGCTCTATTAGACTTTCAGCAGAGTAGCCAGATACAAACTGAACACAGAACACTTGGTAGCTCCTCTACACACCAATAATGAACTTGCTGAGAAAGGGATTCTTAGAGAAGAAGGGGAGAGAGAATGGGAATAGGATTGAGGGAGGAGGTAACCGGGAGGGGAACAGTGAGTAGGATGTAAAGTGAATAACTAAAATAATAATAACAACAACAACAAAGAATCACAATCACAATATTTTCAAAAATAGCCATGAATAGTATAGGTGTGCAGGCCTCAGAATTTGCTTAGATTTCTTAAGCTATGGAACTGGCTGTGGGCAAATGTGTCATGTTCCCCTGCCAATCCCCACCCTCAAACACTAAAAACAGTCTAGAGAACTGTGTATGGAGATCTCTTGAATGACTGTCAGTGAAATAAAGCATTGGGAATAAGAAAGACAAGTGTCTCCACCTGGCCTCTGCCTCTTGATGGCCTGAATCTTGGAACCATTGACAAGGAAGATCTTTTACAGTGTTTTAGCACCCGAATCTGTGAGTGGCTTGGAACATTTTTTTTTAATTTATCCTTTGTTTAATAAGATGAATTAGAGTCAAGATTTCAGACAAACAATACACAAGAAATTACCCTTCTTTTTGGAGGTTTATTACAAATCCAATGACAGCCCAAAAGGTATGAAGTCAGAGAGCAAGATCGAGAAAAATGGTTGGGCAGCAAAAATTAAGGACAGACATCACGTTCAGCTTCTCATCTCAGCATTCTGAAACCTTTACCCTGTGGACTCTAGAACTTTCTATTGAACAGAAGTGACACTTTAGACTTGTGCAGCTTGCCTGGGATTCACTACCCATTGTGCAAACCCATAGTTGGTGGTTCTCCCATATTTATTGTCTAGGATGAATATTTTGCAGATCAATGCATATGGAAGAAAAGGACTTGATCCTGTAAAAAAATTTTTTCTTAGTACTTTTACTTATGAAAGAAAAGAATAGAAACCCAAAATTATTAATATATGATGCAATGAAAAGGTCTTCACGCATATAAAAGTGACTTTTAGCTAACTCATACTTTACAAAGGAAAAAAAAAAGAACATTTTTGTAGTCCGTACTTGATGTGTGGGGTTTAAATGCTTTTTAATTCTAGATACACTCCATAGGGGGAGATTAAAAGAGAAGCCATTCCTTCTAGGTTTTAAAGTACCTTTAAAAGGTCTTTCAGAAGTAGCCATCTCTTATATCAAGGCTATTTTGATTTGTTTTTTTTTTTTTGTGGTACTAGGAATTCAATCTAGAGCCTTGCTGTGTGAAAGGCAGGCTCCCTGCCACTTAAGAATGTCTACAAAGAAATACCATTAAAAAAAAATTCAATTACAAATTCAAGTTAACCTGGTAGAATACATACTTGTAATCTTACTACCTAGGAGGTAGAGGATCAAGAGCTCAAGTTCAGTCTAGACAATATAGCAGACTTAATTAAGCCTGGGTTGCACACATCCCTGCAGTAAAAAACAACATAAACAAGAAATGATTCAGGTTACTTCCTAGCATTAGCTTTGTTAGCCATGGTGTTCATGCTAATATTATCAAACATGGACCCTATGTCTTCATCCAATAGATGGTCAAACTTCAAAGAAAAATAAGAAGGGGGGAAGTTTATTAGAAAACTTAAAAAGAATTAACCTTACCTCCTCAGCAGAGACAAACAAGCTAAAGTCATTGAAAGGTTTTTTTTTTCCTCTCCTTTTGGTCCTAAAAGAATTATGTGTAGATCATTCAATTCTAAACCTGGTGATTTTGTGGGGAAAATTTAAAAGCCCCCTCAGCGGTGGGGCCCCAGAGGGGCTTCCACCGCCATGGCGGGTCCCACATTTGGGGGGAACTCTATGGTTCCAGCGGCCTGGAGGCCTTGGCGGCGGCAGGCCCTAGTAACACAAGGAAGTCCTTGGTTCCAAAAAGGTTTATTGTCATGGTAGATGATAGATGGATCTAGGCGTACCCCCAAAAACTCAGGGCAGTCCCGAGTTATATAGGGAGGGAGAAAGGGGGAGGATTGGGGGAGGATCTGGGGGAGGCATGTTTCATTTGCTCTGCCCTCTGGCCTTCATTAGTATGTAAATCCCTAGGGCCTGAGGCCTATAGCCTGGCCTATGTAATTCTATGGAGACCGTGATTGCTTTTCAGGATCCTGGGTTCTGGGGGGCGCCAAACTCCTGCCGGTTCTCATGCAGAATCTCATCTAGAATCCGCAGAGTCTCCGGGTTTTAGGTACCTGCTCCACCATGACCCAGGATACCCTTACGCAGTCCCACATCTTTAAAAAATATAAATCAACATGATTTTACCTAGTAAATTCTTGACCAAAACACAGTGTCAGTGCTCTTTTAATTCTGATAGGCAGCAGGCATTTAAATGAATAGAACTTAGAAATAAGTGCACAGCATTTATTTAAAAGCTGGCATGTTGGCAGAACTTTTCAGATGACAGAAATGTGTGCTTTTGATCCCTGATCAGTTTATCTTTGCAAGAAGCAGAGCAGTATCAAACAGACTTAAAATTTCAAGGTTGATAAGGATGGAGATTGCAATGCTCAAAGCAAAATGTAATAGTTGATTGAAGTAATGTTTATTATGTTATTAATGAACTTTTGTTTATACTACTGAAAATAAAATATGTATTAAAAATCTCCATGAATAAATCTAACCTAAGGATGTGAAAGACCTATATAAAGAAGGGTTTCAAACAACGTACAATTGAATATGATGCTAGAAGGTAGGAAGATTTTCCAATGTGCCAAAGGATAGTCTATTTAAATCCATATTGCTTGAAAAACTTGATATGCACATTTAGAAGGAACTAAGTCCATAGCCTTCACCCTATACAAAAGTCAATTTAAAATAAATGAAAAATCTTAATGTAAGGCCATTAACTTTGAAACTACTGCTGGAAAGCATAGGAAATCCCTCAAAATATTGGAATTGGCAAAGACTTTTTGACTAGTTTCTAATGGCTCAGAAAAATACCAAAAATTAATTAAATTAATTAATGTACCATTTAATTAATTAAGACACAATTTAATTAATAGACATTTCATTTATACATTAAATTCAAAAGCTTTTATACTTGCCTGGAGCAAGAAATGTCCATTGGAGTTGTTGATCAAGGCAGTCCAAGAGACTCCCAAAACTTTATAGGCTATTGTTGTTACCCTTGGTTGCTTCCCAAAGGTTGAAGGTGAGTCTCTATTGCCAAAGACAGCTCACACTTTGGACACAAAACTCAGATGAATAAAGTTGGATCTAACTTGTGGCATAACTATCATAGGACTAGAAGATACCAAGATGCCAAGAAAGGGAAGCACTCAGTAGCCCTCTCCATTTGTGATGCCCAGGAACCACAACAATGACCAACATGGTAAGGTATCCCTAAAGGTACAATATTGACATTCATATCTGGACAATAATTAACAGTTGTATGATCGGTGTTAAAACCCATTTCACAGGAGGAAAATCATGCCTAGTACTCTAAACCAACTACCCAGGGCTAGTGAAGTCATGGATCTTATTAAAAACACACACACCAAACTACTACCACTATTTTACTAGACAAACATAATTCCTAACTTCATTCTGAAACTTATCCTGACACCAACCAACAGTTCTCACCTCCACATCAAGGCTCCTTTTTGAAGCAAAAAGGAACCCATTACAGAAAACCATACCTAGTCATAATGTAGAGACCAGTTTGACAGACCAGAGGGAGCCTGACCTCCTAGATACATCTAGAACATAACACAACACTTGTACCTAAGGCTCACATAATAACATAGTAGAAAAGGAAACAGAAATATTGTAAGAGCCAGAGAACAAAAAGAAAAACAAAACCAAAAAAGAATCAATCAAACAAACAAAAAAACCTGCTGTGAGACTGTGTCGCCTAGAAATGACAGGAAAGTTATACCGTGCTAACTGAACAAATGGCTGCCTGAATGATGACAATACCAATACAAATGGTGACAAGGAAGGGGGAAATGTCAAGGGGTCCCACTCCTAGACAAAATCTACAAGCAAATAATCACTGCTGAGAGAAAGAGAATTAGTTTCTCCCAGGGATGAGCTCTCTAATTGGTTATCCAGCACAAAGTACTAAAATGGTATCAGAAGCAACACCACATAGAAACAGCAGGTTGTATGTATGTATGTATGTATGTATGCATGCATGCATGCATGTATGTATGTATGTATGTGTGTATGTATGTAAAACAAGAAAAAGAGGCCATAAATTTGAGAGGGCGGGGAGCATAGGAGATGTTGGAGGGAGGGGAACATAGAAGACCTTGGAATAAAGGAATGGAAGAAGTGATATAATTAGATTGTAATTAAAATTAAACCAACGTGAATGTAAAAAATACTCAAAATTTAATGCCTTGTGTAAAAATAAGTAAGTACACTCATTTAAAAATACTCTTTCACAGCTAAGGAAATAATTAAAAGAATGAAGAGGCATTTTATAGAATGGGAGAAAAATTTTGTCAGCTTTTCAACTGACAAGGGATTAATATCCAGAATGTGTAAATATCTATCCACAAAACAAATAAACAAAAGTCCATAAAGAAATGAATGAAACAATGGAAAAATGGACAGATGAATTGAATACGAATAAAATGTGTGTGTGTGTGTGTGTGTGTGTGTGTGTGTGTGTGTGTGTATAATGGAAACCAGCTATCTTACAATGGAAACATCTGCCAATCCATGTTTTCTATACTGTTATTCATAAAAGTCAAATTATGGAACCAGTCTAGGTGGTCACCAATGAATAAATGGATAAAATATAGCATATAATACATTACTATTTAGCCATACAGGAAAATGGAATCATATCTTTGCAGGAAAATGGATTGAATTGTAGATAATCATATTGAGTGCTATAAGCCACACTCAGAAATAGTTTCTCCCAATTACAGAACCTATATTAAAAAGAAAAGGCATGATAGCACAATAGGGGTTATTTGGAAAGAAGTCAGCCAATGGGAGAGGGCAGAGAATATAAGAGAGAATTACAGGGGATGAATGCCATTAAAATACGTTATACTCACATATAAGATGTCACAATGAAAACCATATTTTGTATAATACATTCTAATAAATGTTTGGAAGACAAAAACCATCGTCGATATCATTAAATGTTGAAATGACAGAATTAAGAATGCAAACCTCAAAACTGGAATTCTTGGCTACAAAGGAGCCTCCACATTAAGAAGGAATAAGTTCTCTTGCGTTTTTCTGTTTTGTTTTTCCTTTGTTTGGTTTGGTTTCCAGCCCATCCCTACTCTGTCCTAGCCCAATGCCTTTTGGGGTGTGGGAGGTTCATCTACTTTGCATTTGCACTAGACTAATTAAATTTAAATTCTTCACCTTAACTGTGGGGAAACACTTGAGGAAAAGATTCTACTTAATGTTAGCTTTTCTCCACCCAGCATCCAGAACATTTCCTAGATTTTAGCATATAAGAAAACTAAAAGTAAATCGAAATAAAATGTTTTAAGATTACCAAACCTTTGTGAAATTATTTCAGAATACATGAATTAAATCTAGTTCCTTTCATATTAAATATTTCAAATATGTTCTTGTATTTATTCTCTGCTATACTGAAATAAAATAGTATTTTTCTCCTTTTTCCATATTCATTTATATACAATTATATACATACACAATTATTGAGAACTAAAGGCACTTGTACACCATTTCCAGGAGTACTGGGCAGGATTTATCAGGATGAGATTGGAAAATCTAGGTTTTTGATACCAACACAAAAGCTTATCAGGATGAAAATTTAGAAAATAGGGGCTGGCTGTATGTCTACACTGCACCAACACATTGCACCAGTAGTGTCATTTTAACAGTAAGGGAGCACTTAGGCCTCTTTTTCAACAAGTGACTGGTCTTTGCACTTCAAAGAAGCAAAGAAGTGATCTAGTAAGTTTTTTAAGACTTGAGCTTCCCATTCTTTCTCCCCTTAAATCCCTGCAGGGTCAAGTTTTGCTCTTATGACTGAGGAAACCAGAGGGGTTGCCAGTGGGGGTGGGGACAGAGTTGGGCAGAATAAAGACACAACCACAACCAAACCGCACAGCCAAGGGAGAAATCACCACACTCTCCCCACCCCTACCCCCAGCTACCTTGAATCTGGACCCACGAGAGCAGAGCAGCCTGGGGTCCATGCTGAGGTCTGGAGCCTTTTGGAAGCTGCGGAGGCAAAGCCCCTTAACAGAAGGGAAGCTGTGATTAAAAAAAAAAAAAAAGTGCCAGGGGCGCGGATGCACAGCTCCTTGTGCCGCCTGCCTTTGCCAATGACCTAGCCCCGGCAGGCAGCGCAAGCGCTGGGAGGCGCTCAGGGAGCGCCCGGCCTCGGCCCTAAAGGCTCCTAAGCCAAGTTCGTGCGGAAAGCTTCGTGTCCGGGCTGTAGTGGGGCGCTGCGGATGAGGCGTGGCTCAGGGTTGGGGGCTGTGCCCCTGCAGCTTCGCCAGTGCAGGATTACAGCTGAGGATTCTGCAGGAAGGGGCAGCGCCTGCGCCTGCACTTCGCAGCCTCCGCCCTCCTGCTCCGCATGATGAGGGGAGCATCACTGCTCACCAGCTAGCTTCCGCGGCAGGTGCACTGGGTCTGATTCCCGTTACTGCTCCGCGCTGCCTGGACCACAGGACGTTTTCTTGAAGGTAAAGTCCACGAAGAAGTGGACTCACTCTCCCACTCATTCACTTTTGTTCTCCTGCGATTCCGCACATTCAGTATTTAAATGGTCAGTGTTTTGTTTTGTTTTTGTTTTTTTTTGTTTTTGTTTTTGTTTTTTTTTGAAGTGGTCAACCTTTGCAATCTCAGTTCTTTGATGCGTTTTTTTAAAGCCGTTAGTCACGTTTGTCCGTCGTCTCCTAAGAAGGCAGCGCCTGTGTGCTTGCGCGCGCGTGCGTAGATTTTCAACTTCTTTACTCGAAGGAGCTGAAATCAGAAGTGGCCATTTTTACAGTATGGTACAGTCTAAGTCTGTGGTTTGAAAATGCATGATCAAGAGGTGAGAAGCAGGGTGTGAGGAGTTTAAAGGAGTTGCAAAGATTGTGGGAAGGTTGTGGATTTAGAACCAAATAATTTTTATTTAAACGCTATTGTTCCTTTTAGTTTTAAAAATCGTGTAAGTAATTTTGAAAAATAAAAGATGAGTGTTGCAATTTTAGTAGAAATAATCTGTAAAAGTTTCACATAGAAAATATATACAAATAATAATATCATGGGCAGGCTATGTCAGAAACACAAAGTCAAAATTTGATGGCTAACAATAAAATTTACAACTATGTCAACTTCATTGGGTTTGGTTTACTAAGTACTTGTGATTTGAATCTATAGTTGTGGCCATATTCTCAGATCACACGTTACAATTCACACAATGAAATTGTGCAAGTATGTGTATATGTACATACATATGTGTATATGTGTTACAGAATGGGTAAGAAAAGATTAAAGAGCTTACAGGTTCAAAGAGGCAGTATTGAAGATACATGCAGAGAGCTTTATCAATAAAAGGTATGGAAAAGTCTTTAGGTGGCAGGTAATATTGTTTTGTTCTGGGCACAGAGTTGTGAGATTCCAGCAGCAGGCCAGTTTGAATGGCAATTAGAAATGGGCTGTATGTCAATTACAGGAGAAACTGCGCTTCAGCTAGAGGCTTGGTCCTTTGCTGTGGCAGTTTTCCTGGCTGGGATCCATGGCCAGTGATCAAGTGATAGCTCAGTGTGTGCCATGATCTTGCCTTGGGATGCTCTTTTTATAGTCAAGGTGAATGAATTACATTATTTGTTGGTTTTGTGCGTTTGATAAGTTCTGTAGCCCGGTGTTGTTAATATGGTTTTGCTATGCCCATCTGTCCATGTGTCCGTGACTCGATTTAATAAGTGCACAGGTGGTTGTAGCTTACTTGTGGACAAATAAGTTATTTATCAGACTGTACCTTATAATTTGTGCTGGACGGATGAATATTGGTTACTTGCATAAAGGAGATAAAAAGTCATCCTGCTTTGACATTTGAACTCAAAGTCGAGGAAACTATTATTTTATAAAGTAAAATTCCCCAGGGCAAGGTACAGCCTGGGAGTTATTGTTCAATATAATTGGGAGTGACTTAGTGCAGGGCACCACACCACTTCCTTTCCACAACTCAGGCTATTTTTTTAAAAAAAATTGAATAAATGTTTCAATATAGATATCCAGTTAACATCTTTCATTGGCTGATGCTAATCAGTATTTGTAAGTATAGTTTTAACCTTGTCATATTTGCATGTTAATTGACTTACTGTGGAAAGTGGATCTTGTTAAATTTGGAGAAAACAATGCAAAGGGATGAACTGTATTACTTTTCACAAGAAAAAAAAAACAAGGCTGAAAGAACTGTTACTTGCTGAAAGTCATATATTAAGTGAGAGTTAGAATTAAGAGTCTTCGAAGCCCATCTGATTGAGTTCCATATTGTGCACACTCTCAACCTGTCTCCAACTGCATGGTTTTAGGCAGCCACACCTTTATCAGAAAATGGTGTTACTGTTTCACCAGGATTAAAAAAATCTAAATTGCTGATGAAAATTCATGGAGAGTTGAATATAATCATCCACGTCTTTTAGGAGAATCATTTACACATTCTTAAATGAGTAAAATTTAAATTTCCAAATTTATATAATAATTAGTCTAAACCATCTTTTCAGATAGCACACAGGCACTCACGCCCCTGCCACAGACACACACACACACACACACAGAGAGAGAGAGGAGAGAGAGAGAGAGAGAGAGAGAGAGAGAGAGAGAGAGAGAGAGAGAGATCAATCCATGGATTAATCTGATTTATTAGCATGAGTTTTCTGTTTTGTAAAACTGAGTAAAATTCAACAGTAGATATAACTATCATATCCTAGTATTTTCCTAGTCATGTGAACATAGTATAATATTAGGGAATATATTAATTTATTCATTGTAGCTATAATTTGAAGGGGAGAATATAATTAATCTTTAATGGATTTAACCAGATTGATAAGTAATTGACAAGTAGTAGTTCTCCTGTTCCTGGTCTGTTTTCTACCACCAGAATCCACAATTTTGTGTCTGAAATTCTCAGGAGCAAATGTTTCAAAAATTGTATACCATGTTAATTATGTTAGATCCACTACAACGTTGGAAATGATACTTCTGAATCTAACAAAACAGTAATTCTGCAATGAAACATAAATATCACTTTAATATAAATAAATTCATGTCAATTGAGGTCAAGGTTTATGTAGAAATGATTCATGCAATGTTTGGTTTTCAAAGCATCTTTGATTTTAGATGTACCTATTATTAGGTTCCAAGTCTTAAGTATATTTCTGTCAATTCTTCTTGCCTTTCATAGTTTATTTTTTCTCGTAGCTTTTTGCTTTCATTTAAATATAACATTCAAATAGAGGCATGCATAATTATAAGGTTCAAGTTAATGACATTTTACAAAACTGAATATATGTATGTGACAACCACCAAAGCAATGATTTAAAACACCTTTGACAACTCAGGAAATCATGTTATTTTTCGTTTAGTTATTACTCATAACAGTGAACAGCTATTATGACCTATGTCAGTATAAGTTTGTTTTGGCTGTTTTTATACTATAGACAATTTTTTGTAACTCATGAATAATTTTATGTGTGGTTTATTTTGCTCACTACTAACGCTTTTGAGATCTGTCCATTTTGTTACATGTAGAGATATTTTATACCACAGTTTGTGCATTAAATTATTGATGGATATTTGAATTGTCACTTGTGACTATTTCCAACAATACCACTGTGAAGACTATACATGTCTGTCATATATAGGCTTTGATCGTGTGGTGACCAGAATTCTACAACTGTCCTGTGTGACCCTTGTCTTTGTTGTCATCGCCTACTGAGTAGAATCTTTGTATAGGCTTAGAGGTCTCTCCTGTGAGTATGTTAGGCTTATGGTGAAAAAAAAAGGATTTTGTAAATGTAAGTAAATATAAGTAAAGCCGCAAGCCAGTTGCCCTTAATTTGAATGAGGGCAGAAATCTTAACCTAGCCACTGCAGGCACTTAAAGAGGTGGGCAAAGCTTTGGAACTAGGTAGGAAACAAAGGCTGGAGGCTTTTATGGAGATAATAGAGAAAGCCTAAATCATCTTGGAAAATCTCTTAATTGTCTTAGGCAGAAAGTTGAAATCAGCTTTGGAACTTTGAGCTCCTTCCTGCCCTTCAATTCAGTCTCATATTAAGCTATAATCCTTATAGATAAAATGTCATTGTTGTATAATATTAGGAAAGGTAACCTATCATTTTAGTGTCACTTATGCACAGTTCATGAAGCTCTATACTCCAGAAGTTATGCTGAATGGATAATGATCAGGAATCAGATATGTGTGGTGTAATTTGGATGGGTTTTGGAAAAGAAGTGATAGCATAATTCAATGGGAAATGTGTAGAATTTTGGATGGTGCAAACAGCTTTTATATGTGGAGCAGCCTGGATTCTGGGATCCTGGAGCTAGATGGATAAGGAGAATGCCAAGATGACTCCTAAAGATCTTGTGTCATCCTCTCTTGTCAAATAAGAAGAGTCTGTGATATATAATGATGAGAAGTTTTATATGTGAGAAAGGAGGGGTTTTTTTCGCAAATATATCTTGGTTCCCATCAGTGGTCACTCAGTTAAGGAGGTTATTCTGAGCGGAGCAGGACTAAGAGGGTGAGGTTTTAAATTGGACTGTGCTCATCTTGAAAGACTGTATCTATAGGAAGGAATGTGGACGGGGGTTGTTGAAAGGAACTGCATGAGGCCTCTAGAATATATGACTAGAAATAAATTCTGCCCCCAAACACATTAAGCTTAGAAATGAGTTCCTTCTCATAGAAGTGAAACTTGGGTGACTGATTCCATCCTGTCACTGTGTAGACAACCCATCATGGCCAGTATAGGCCTTTGAACCTTCAGAACTGCAAACTAATAAATAGCCACTGTATTAAGTCATTCCGTTTGTGGCTGTTACATAAAAGAACATACACATATGGAATCACTAGGTTATAGAAAATGCATAAGTTTTGCTTAAATACATACTGTCAAATAGTTTTTAAAGTCGAGGTACCAGCTTACACCCACAAAGGTCCTTCATACCCTTTTTTACTGTTGAGGATGGCAGGCCTTTTGTTTTTCCTTATTGATGCTTACTATGCTTACTGGTATCTCCCTATGATTTTTATTTGTAGCAAAAGTTCGGGGCAGAATTTTATTTATAAGTCCACTGACCATCATGTTTTGTGAATTATCTGTTGAAATTATTGTGATAATGTTTAATTGCATTTTTCTTGATTTGTTGTTTATGATATGTGCTTGGTCAATGCTTTCCTTAATTACTAATGATTTTGTGTCCTATGTAATGTTTCAGATGTAAGCTTTTTATTGTGGAATTGATTTTTTTGTGTGTGACTCTGGTTAGACACCACATTTATGCGTTCTCTGTGGCTTCATGACCACAGTCCAGCCCGGCTTCCATACATTTTTGCCTGCCGTTCCATTCTAGGCATTGTACTGCTAGTTTTGCTGTGGGTTGATCCCTTAGGTGTGACTTGTTTTTGAATTCTTTATTCTTTGTTGCTCAATATGGTCTTTATGTGAATAAAGATATACCTATCTTTATTCCTGTAGAAAAATAAACTATTTGTATACACAATTAACAGTAAAAGTCCTTCAAATTTCTTATTCTGAATTACTTTGCCTGATATTGAATTTTTGTTAAATGTGTGCATTGTAGAATCATTTTCCCAATTTCCACTGACAAATAATCTCTTGACATTTTCATTGTGTGTCATTCCGTTGTGCTTTGTATATAATTCTGCTGAGAATTTTGCTTTAAATTCTGTAATATAATTTTTCCTATCATCAGCTAATTAAACTGTGAGTGTTGGACAGCTCCATATTAAGTTGTTTAACTGAATTGTGGGGGTCAGGAAAATTTTAGCAGTGTAGAGTAATCCACATTAACAAAAAATTCAATATCAAATGCATAATGAATGTGATAGGTGTTTGGGGCAGAGTTCACCTGCCTCAAACCTCATTTTGGACTTGATTCTGAACACAACAGGCATGTATTTGCATCACATAGTGGCCTTCCTGGTACCTAGAACACAACAACTCAGACTGTTACTCATTATGGATTGCAGTACTCTTATGATACAAAGATTCTTTTGCTCTTACAGAACCATTATGGTATAATTATTTAAAAGGTTAAGCATTTAATATTTTTATAATTATTTCTCAGTGTACCTAATATTAGCTTCTCTTTGGATTATTTCGTTAGAATAGTTGATTTTTAAAATTACTTTTTTAGTTTCATAAAATGTACTTGGATTACTTAGTTAGAATGTTTGATTTTTAAAATTACCTTTTGAGTTCTGACTTGAGTTTCATAAAATGTACTTGGAACTTCATAAAACATACTCGTATTATTTAGTTACAATGTTTGACTTTTAAAATTACCTTTTGAGTTTCTGACTTGAATTTCATAAAATGTGCTTGAAATTTGCTTGGAATTGTGACAGAATTTCTAATAATTTCGGAAATAACTCTAAACATACTACTAACATTTTCTATTATTATATATTTAGGCTTCATTTTTATATAAAGCAGCATTCTAGACATTGACAATGATAAAGTATTGATAAACTCTGAAAATATTTGAAGATGTTCTATGTCCTGAAATATCAAATATTCAGTGAAGATTTAATTCTTTGTGCAAAAATAAATAGGGCCATCCATCCTGTTAGTATGAAAGTTTACAATCAATTTTAGTAAATGACAAAATCTTATGGAACTAGAGAACTATTTAAAAATAAATTTATGATATATTATTAGCAATTGTTTTATTGGTGTGCCTACATTATAGGTCATCATATCTGGGACTCCATAAGATTTTGGGGGACTCAGTGGGAACCACGAACATAAAAAGTTTGTAGAAGCCCAGTTCTAACCCACAGTTAACCATGCTGCACCTTGTATTAATGGCAGTTTGCTTTAATCTCTTTCAGGAATGATACAGTGATTTCTGTCCAAGAATCTTGTGAGATTTTACTGTTTTGTGCTTGATACTTTCTCAGGTTACAGGAAATGGCATTTCAAATTTTTCTTTACATAATTTCTGATCTTAGTATAGAGAAGTATAGTTCAGTTTTATAATATTGATTTTTACAGCTTGTGACTATGTTAAATTAATTTATTCTAATATTTGATATGGTCAGCCTTTACATTTTTTACAAATACTTTTTCTTTTAAAGTTGGATAATCTTGCTCCAAAAAACTGACAAATGCATGTCATAGGCAATATTCTACTGCTGTGAAGAGACACCATGACCACGACAGTTCTTTTAAAGGGAAGCATTTATTTGAGGCTTGCAAATAATTTCAGAGATTTAGTCCATTGTTAGAACGGTGGCAAGCATGCAGGCAGACATAATGCTGGAGAAGTAGCTAAGAGTTCTGCATCTGGATCCCCAGGCAGCAGGAAGAAAGAGAGAGTAGGCTTGTTGCCTCAGTGATACACTTCTTCTAAAAAGTATCAGGCAACAAGCCTACAGGCAGCATGTGAGTGCGCAGATGCACACACACACACACACTCACACTTCCACATATATGGACTATCATTGTCTGATATTTTAAAATCTGTACTAAGTGATTCCAGGAACCAATCCACCCTATTCTGATTTCTTACTATTTTAATGTTTCACTTGACACTATATTTCCCTCATTTTTTCAGATGCTATATTTTTCTTTCATGTATTAAGTGCTTTCTACTCCATTCTGGTTTTGTCCATTATATCCTATTCAGTTGTCCATATCATAAAGTTCAAGTATGCATTTCCTTCCCCATTCATTCTAGTGTGTACTCAGTCTCCATTTCATCGAATTCTGGTTTCTGTTTCAAATCCATTTGCCATTCCACCTTATTAGACACACTAAACACTATCCTATTCAATTTTTGTGTCCAAGTCCAGTTGCTAATCCATTCTGCTAAGTGTCCCTTTTGGTTCTGCTATAATTATAAATGTGCATAGGCTTATACCAAGAATTTCTTCCTTTCAGGATTGATCTATAACGAAGACACATTTGAGTATATGAGCAATCTTTAGTGAGTACAATGATATGTATCTCACACTGATATGAAAAAATAGAGAGAGCATACATATTGGTCAGTATAAGAATGTTTGAAAACATATGTTTCCTCCCTAAATACTTCATTGTTGTTTTCAGACTGGGTCTCATGCAGCCCAGGGTGATCTTCAAATTGAAATCCTCCTCTCACCCTTCCCTAGTGCTACAATCACAGATGTGAGATACCACACTCAGCTTCTTGTCATCAAGTATTCATTGACATGGAAAATGTATTTTCTGAATCCCCCAAAAAAGTTACAAACAATACTTATGCATGAATAATTCTATTTTCATAAAACGAAGAAATATGTATAAATGACCAGTCTATTGAAGATATAATCTTTCCCCGTATTTGATTGTACGCGTAAGAAAATTTAGGTGCTAGTTTTGGTATATTTACTTTTCAGTTTCAGGTCACCAAAACCAACAGCCCTAATGTAGTAATTTAAAATGTGTATAAATATTAAACTTTAAAATTTGTGTGGAGAAAAAAAAACTAGAAGAGGAGTTCAAGTAAGTTAATTCATCAGCTGAATCTAAAGCAGTCTGACACCTCAGTGCAAGACAAGGAAAAGCATCTTACAAGAAAATTGTAAAACTCGGCCTTGTATTTGGGATCTGACATTCCTTGCCGAACATTCTAAATCCAAGACAATGTGTACCTTTAAAATCCTTATACCTCTCAGCAAACTTAAAATCTACTAGACCCCCTAGCCGGGTCACCTGGTTACTTAAAGGGGAGCCGTAAGGCCTAGGAGATAGAACTTAATGGTCAGCGGGTAGTAAATGTTTAAAGTGATTCCCGGACCGATCACAGAAAGTCACAACTCATTTAGTATGTTACAGGTAATTCATGTAGATGTTCCCACTCAGGTCAGGGTGAAAGGACTGTGAAATTTAGACTATTGACCTTGGAAAGTGATGGGGGAGGGTGCGGTGGCAATGGAAGAAACCACCAGAAACCACTAGAAGTTTCCCTGGCCTCCTCCGGCCCAGCAGGAGGCATTGCCAGGTGGAATGAGGTTCTGGATATGCAGTTACAGATTACTTACAGCTGACCAATCAGAGGCTAGAATTTGGCCAGTCCCACCCTCTCTCCTATTGTATCCGGCCAGTCCCCCCCACACTCTCCCACTGTATCCGGTCTCTACCCAGCATCCTCGCTGGGTCTCAGGCAGCCACTTCACCGCACGAAGCCGCCGAGAAGCCGCTGAGAAGCCATTTCTCTGAGTCAGTCAGAAGCCGTTAAGCCAACATGGCCACGAAGTCTCCCCCAGAGAAGGTGCTGAAGGCACGTAGAGACACTGTCAGGTCCCGAGGTAAAGCTCCCGCTGCTTCGCTTCTCCCAGGCCACAGTGACACCTCAGCGGCCGGCCAGGGCCTCAGAGCTGAAATGACTGCAGCCGACGCCATCTCCATGACTGGTGAAAACCTGGGGCTATTTTCTGTGCCTGAGAATCAGCATTTCGACCCTGGGGGTAGCCGTGGCCCAAACATTGAACTTGGAGGTGTTAGGCCCAGGACGAGAAGCCAGAGAGAGGTAGGCCAAACCCCGAAAGGCGGGAAAGGCGGGAAAGGCGACAGCGGGGCCCCGGCTCAAACAAAGAGCAGTAGAAAGAGGAAGCAGCCCAACCAAAGCCCAACTACAGAATGTGCAGGTGGGCTTCAGCTTCCGGAAGCTCTAGAGTCGCCGGGTACACCTCAGCCACCATCTTCTCTGAGCTCTCAGCCTAGCAGCAGCCACCATTTTGAACTTTCAGTGGGGAACCTAGAATCCCCAGGGCCTACCCTCAGGAGCAGCACCGCGCGAGGCAATGTGTCTACTCCAGCCCCTAAGGTCCCGAGACAAGCCGTTCTGACTGTTTCTGGTCCTCACAGCCGTGCACCTGAGTCCAGCTGTGAAGGGCGCGACCACTCCACCCCTGTTGGCCAGGAACTCTGTCAACAGGCCCCCCTGCAGGTTCCTGATGATGGACTTTGTCACAGCGGTCCTGACCTCAAAGGCAGTGTGACCCCTGAAGTCAGGGTTCTCCGCTCTCGAGTCATAACATTTGGTGGTGATAGCAGTGCATCGGTGGTCAGCCCTGAAGTTCGCCCCGAAGCCGACAGCATCCGCAGGAGTTTACGTCCTCGGGCCACTCCGCGGGTTCCTGTTCTTTACAAATATACCCTTGGGTCTAGTTCTGATAGCAGCAGCCGTCCAACACCGCGCAGAAGCAGCCGCATTGCATCCAGACTTGGCTCTGACCACCAACAAAGCCATAAAATAAAGATGGAGCTGAACCTGGAGCTGGAACTGGAGCCGGAACCAGAATCAGAGCCAGAATCAGAATCAGAATCAGAATCAGAATCAGAGCCAGAGCCAGAATCAGAGCCAGAGCCAGAGCCAGAATCAGAGCCAGAATCAGTATCAGAATCAGAGCCAGAATCGGTATCAGAATCAGAGCCAGAATCAGAATCAGAGCTGGAGGAAGAGGCAGAGCCAGAACCTGGTCCAAGCAGCCGTGCGCAAGCAAGGCTTTCCACCTTTAGGCCTGCAGTTCGAAGGAGACCCACACGCTCTCCTCCAAGGCGCCCAGTCCGTATGCGGGCCTCTTCCCCTTCTCCTCCTGGTAGGCTCTATCCTTTCCCTGGGCAGTATAATGAAGGTGCCAGTTCTTCCTCCTCATTCACCAACGAGGATGTCTCCTGTGTTTCAAGTTCCCCTTCTTTCCCCCATAAGTCACCAGAACGGGACTCCTCATCTCCATCAGGTGACTTAAGCTCTGTCTCTGGTCCTAGTTCTGATACCCTTTGGCGTGCCTTTATACCTGACCTGGATAACCTTGATTCTGCCCCTTCTGGAGAGTCAGAGGAAGAAATAGAGATTGCCCCTCACCCTCCTGCATAGGAAGAAGTGTAGGGGATTCCCCTTACTCCTATACTCCACCCTTGCTGTAATTCATGGTGAGAGTTCTCCCAGACTCACAAAAGGAATAGGCGCTTATCCACTGTTGGCTGTGTGATTGATTATTTGTGAGGTTTCTAGGGGTTTCTACCTATTCACTAGTAGTCTGAGCAGTTTTGAGGTCCCCTGTTCCCCTCACCCCAACTATCTAGCACTTATAAGGACTTTGGTTCCATTCAGTACCCCCTTTTAAAACAGCCTGGGTTGTTTGTTATTAGGTTTGGGTGGGGGGGTTGTTTTATTTTTTGCTTCTGAGTTTTTATGTAGTTAAGTATTTTAATAAAAGTGTTGTTTTATTTTAGAAATTTAGTGTCTCTTTATTGCGGTGCTACTTTTAGGATTTTATGTTTGGAAAATTAAGAAGCATTATTATACTGACTTGTTTGAAATGAATGAGGGAAAAATATTCCACTGTCTGAGGTGGAGCTCTGCCCAACAAGTTACCACTTACCCTCCTGTCTAGCTTCTCAGCATAGATGATTTGTAAACCTGGATAAAAACCTGTGAAGAGTCAGAAAAGGGGGAGGGTGGCAGGATCTCAAGTGAGGAGGAAAAAATGGAAAGTGAGGAGGCTGAGAAGACTGAGGAGGGGGGAGGAAGGGGGAAAGGATAGCTAAGATCCAATGCCTGAAGATAGGGGCTTCTATTTTCATAGTAGAACAGTATGTGTTGGAAGTGGGTAGGGAGAGGGAGGGAAAGGGGTGGACTTTGGGAAGTCTGGGATGAGGCTTAGTCATAGAAGGACTAAGGTGCTAGTAGTCATCAAGTATTTGAAAATGTGTTCATAAAAACTACCATTGTAAAAATGTTGGTACATACGGGAAGCAGACATTCGGAGAGAAATGGATGAATAGTGTGTTTCCTTACTCGTTGGGATGATATGGTATTCAGTGGTTTATATTTTTCACTTTGATGACAGAACTACTATAACAAATTAGCAGCTCAAAAACTTAAGCTGGAAGCATAGTAGGAGATCAAAGATAGAGTTAAAAAATATATAAAGCCAGGAAAATCCCCCCCACCTCATTTCTCCTCTCTTTTTCTGGTATATGGCCCAATACAAGCATAAACCCTAGCTTAGTCCTGACCCTTTATATTTTAGAAAGTAATTCCTAAGAAGCATTATTAATGCTTCTAAAAATCTGACATTTCACAGAAACAAGTGTCCACTAAGAAGTGCCCTGCCACTTTTGAAGAAAGTTTCACATGTCCCCATTCCCTAAGTCTGCTTCCAGGGATTTCAAATTTCTAGCCTCAGTCTTTCCAAAGGTACATGTGTGAATGAGAACACACACACACGCACACACACACTTATGTTTAGGCCCCAAAAGTAGTTGTGAAGATACCTATGATAACAAAGGGCAGAAAAAAACTTGAATATATAGGCTGAGGCATTCACAGGGTTAGGTGTGGGACATCTCATGGAAAATGGAAAGGGGAAATTGAGAAAACGGGTCAGGACATTTGTTTGTACTCTTCCATAGACCAAAAAAGGTTAGTGTCTTGCCAATGTGTATAAACCAAGAGTTTTGAGAATTCTGCTGTGCTGTTACTCCTCACCTGTAGTGTCCCTTGAGCTTCTCTTGCACTTGCCTGGTATTGAAAACTCAAAGCCTTTCCAGGTTCAGCTGTTAATTGCCAATGGTAGGCTAATTTGTGTTTCTCTCCTTATCCTTTTAGAAGCTGTGCCATTATAGCTGCCCCTCAGTAGACACAAGTAATTGATTCCAGGAACCCCACTGGCTACAAAACAAACCCTCCCAACTCCCCCCCCCAAACCAAAAAACAGACAACCAAACAAACAAAAACTCCATAGATGCCCAAGTAACTTTAACAAATGAGATAGTAACCAATCACTGTGGTATATGCTTGGAGTCCTGGGTATTCAAGAGGAACCTGAAGGAGATTGCTTGAGTCCTGGAGTTTGAGGTCAGCTTGGGCACCAGAAGGAGTTCATAATCCCAGAAGAGGGAAAGAGCATACAAGATTTATATTAAACCTGTGTTCATCTCCCATAGTTAAATATTCTCTAAGTTACTTAAAATTCTAAATTCAGTGCTAAGTAAGAAGGTATGAATATTGTTTGGGGAATAAGGGAAATGCACTCATTTTTTACAGATATATTTTTACTCCTAAATGGTTTTGATAATACAGTTGGTTGGATCTGGGAGTGCAGATCCCACAGGCAGAGAGTGTTGACAGTTTATCCTTCCCTCGAACATAGATACTGATATCATATACATAAGGTGATGGGTAATGCATTTTTCCATATTCACCTGAATCTTTAGGTACTAGATGGTATCTTATAGCCTAGATTTGTGGAAAATATCTGTGCCCTGGTTAGTTGGTATTTTTTTAATCAGCTTGGCAGAACTGAGAAGACGTAACACAGCTGAGACGATGCCTCCATAAGACTGGCCTTCCACAAACCTGTAGAACATTTTCTTGATTCCTGATTCATGTGAGAAGGCTCAGCTCACAAGAGGGGACCAGTGGGTTGGGGTGGAGGTGTACCACCTCTCAGCAGTAAGCAGCTTTGCTCCATAGCTTCTGCTCTGACTTCCTTTGATGATGAATCTGTGGTGCGTAAATGTAACCCAGATTACCACCCCTGCAGTTGTTTTGGCTCATGGGGTTTTATCACAGCAATAGAAACCCCACAATAACATACATCATGTTTTGTTCTCTGTATTTGTTTTGTTTTTATGTGGGCTTGGGGCTAGAGGCAGAGGTTTGGGAGTAGGGGTAGTCCTTAGAGCCACTACTGTCACCAATTTCTCTACTCCCAAATGTCCTTACTTCTTGAACAATGTGCCTGATGATGCCAACAGTGTTGTGTGGTCAGGCTGTTTACATTTCTAGAAATAATATAATGGATTCCATTATCTTCACTAATGGAATAAAGTAAGAGAAAGATAATATTTAGATTTAAACATGAGAATAAAAACTCACTAAATATATGTGCCACAAAAATCTTTAAAACAAAAACAAATACAGAGGACATAAGAGTTTTGGAGATTTTTGTTGTTTTTTATTTGTTTGTTTCATTTGTTTGTTTTCAGATACAGTCTCTCATAGCCTAGGTTGCCTTCGAAATTGGCCTGTAGCCGAAACTGACCTTAGCTGCGCCTCCTGCCTTCATCTGCAGAGTACCAAGACAATAGGCATGTGACAGCAATATCTACTTTATATGGTACTTAGGACTGAACACAGGGCTTTCTGAATACTAGGCGAGTACCCTACCAACTGAGCTACTTTATTAGCCTTGGAACATAGACTTATTGTTCTGTTTCTTTTTTGTAAGTAACTTTACAATTTTCAATGGCTCAGACTAGAAACAGACTATTTATTTATTCATCTATTTGTATGTATTGCCAGAGATCAAACCTTGAGCCTCACAAAATGCTAAGCAAGCACTCTATCACTGGGCCACACTCCAAGCCCTAGAAATAGACTATTTCTAATACAGTAAGTCATACACCTTATAATTAATGGAGAGCCATAGCCAGCATTTATTTACAGTTTGCAGCTGTGGAAAGTGAGGAAACAGGCAGTTTTATGAGCTTCAAAATACCATGGCAAACAGAGACTAGCTCTGCAGTCTGTTTGGAGATTTGAATTCTGGTTTTCGATTTGTCTCACTGTCTGTTACTTGACAAGCTGGTTAATCTGAAATCCTCTGGCCTTCCTTTTGTCACTGGTCACAGTAATAGTGAATACCCCTGAGATTGTAGTAAGGATTAAAATAGCCTGTGTATCTGCCTGGCATAGAGTGAGTGATGGTTTCACTGTTATTAAGATTATGATCATGAGTACCAGAGATTTATTTTTTTATACTGCAGTATCTGGATCTTAAAACATTTTCATTTGTCTGCCAAGCAAAAATACTTTAAAATTTAATTAAACTTATTTATGACATTTAAAGTATAAAGGACTTTTCACAGGCTGTTGAGCAACGTTTTGTGATATTGGAGATATCTGAATAAAATGGAAAATAAAGTATTATATCTCTAAGGAGCAGTGATCCTGAAATAAGTAGGTTTTTTTTTCTGAGTGTTAGTTTCATCTTGTTTCATTGTATGATTTCATTTTAATGAATTAGCATATATATTGGGTTAATATTTTTGACTGAAAATTACATTATACCTTACAAGTAGATCTAACAGATATAAATCAGGATATGCTTCTGTGGGTAAATACTACTTTAATGTTTATACACACATAATGTTTAATATGCAGAGCATCCTTACAAAGTATATATTCACAGTGAGCCCATTTTAAGTAATAGAAGCAATATAAAAATAATATTAGCCAGGCAGTGGTATTCTTTAATCCCACTACTCAGGAGACAAAGATAGACAGATTTCTATGAGATTGAAGCTAGCCTGCTCTATAGAGCTAGTTCCAGGACAGCCAGGAACACAGAAGCCCTGTCTCAAAACAAAACAAAACACAAGAAATGGATAATATGAAAATTTTAGATTTCGTAGTGGTCCTTTGTATACTTCCTTTGTAACGGAGATGGCATGGCATGCCCTTGCAGAAAGTACTATTTCACAAAGTGTGAAGGTTTGGGACCTTCATCTACTATTTATTGTGAAGAATTTTGTATTTTTAAAAATCAGTCAACTCAAACTTCCTATGGAGAGTTAAAAATTCCAAGGCAACATTAATTCAAAGTCACATGTACAAATAATTGTAACATGTTATAATTTATTATAGGGGGAATACTAAACTGCTCTATGCAAGAATCATGTTTAGAAAGTGGCAACAGTTGGCCTGTAAGATGACTTAGCTGGTAAAAGCACTTGCTGCCGAGCCTGAATACCTGAACTTGATCCATGGGATATGCCCTTGGTAGATGAAGAGAACTACTTCAGCAGATCGCCCACATACCCACATACATACACAAACAAATAAATATGATGAAAAATGTAGCACAATGTGGCCATACTTTTCTTCCTTGGAGTACTGGTGCTGTATCTGTAGGTGCCTTTTGTGTCCCTGCCTTCTTAGCTATGGTCAATCTTCAGAAATAGCTATGACCTGGGAAAAGGGACTTAAATGGTCCATCTCAAACTCTTGTGCCACTCACAACTAGACACAGCTTTCACCTCAAGACTTCTGTTGGAGAAAGTACCAGGAATATCTGAAAGACTTTGTAGTCTTTCTCTGAAGGTTGCTCACCAGTCAGTCATCCATAATGTATACAGCTGATTTTATGAGTCTGTGACCTGTGCAGTTATATAGGTCTCTACTTACTTTTTTTTTTTTTTTTTTTTGGTTTTTCGAGACAGAGCTTCTCTTATAGCCCAGGCTGTCCTGGAACTCACTCTGTAGACCAGGCTGGCCTGGAACTCAGAAATCCGCCTGCCTCTGCCTCCCAAGTGCTGGGATTAAAGGCATGCGCCACCACTGCCGGCAAGGTCTCCACTTACTATGAGGTCATAATGTCGTGAAATTTCTAACGATGTTTAAACAAGTAGTCCTACATTTTTCCCCTTTCAAACAGGGTATCATGTATTCGAGGGTGACTTCAAACTCTATTTGTAACTTAGGTTAAACTTTAACTCCCAATTCTCCTGCCTCCACCTTCTGAGGGCTGAAACTACAGGCATTTGCCTACAATACTGGGTTGGAAATTTTATTTTCCTCTGGACTTCACAAATTATGTGGTCAACCCTGATACTGTAGTTTGTAGTTAAAAAAAACTCCAATTACCAGAACTCCAAGAAGCATAAAAAAGTGACCAGAAATTTTAAAAAATGTCATTATAGAAGTGAAAATTTAGAGTGACATAAACTATGTGGGGTAAGACAGACCTGGGGTTGAAAAGTGGCCAGCTTTCTGCCTTGCTGTGTAACCTTGAACAAGTTGTACAATCCTTCCTCCTCCTCCCTGGTCCTCCTCACTCCCTCCTTTTTTTGGTCTCTACTTGAGTCAGAAATAATATCTGCACACAATCAAGTTACCTATCCTAATCCTAGCAGTCATCTCTGGCTATGGTTCATGTATTTCTTCTGTTCCCAGAGTCCCTTGATTTTAACCACATCAGAGCCCTCATTTAAACTGCAAATATCTTTCTATGGACCTATCTAACTACTGAAGTACAAGAATTTTGTCACTTCAGCATTGATTGGGGATTTTCCCTGTGTCCTCAGATCCCATAAAGAATTATTTGTTGAAACAGTGCACATGCTGACCAAAATAAAAATTCACAAATACTTGTGAAAATTAGTTTTTGAGGAGCATATGAACAAGGTATTTCACCTCTGGGGAAAAAAAGGGCAGAGAAAAAGACTTGTATTTTGTACCTGACTCCTTTTTTAGAATCGACAAGAACCAAAGTGTTAGAACTAGTTCATGGTTCAGTTGGTAAAGTCCTTGTCTAGCACACATAAGTTTTGGGGTTCTATCCCCAGAACTTTGTAAACCTGGTATGGTGGCACATTCCTGGAAGTGGAAACAAGAGGATCAGAAGCTCAAAGTTATCCTTGGCTACTTAGTGAATTTAAGGTCAGCCTTGGTATTGCAACCATGTAGTGTCCTCTGCTACCTTACTCCATATTATAAACCAGTGGTTCTTTTCAGACTGTACAGTGTCTCAGCAGACTCTTTTATCAGTAGCTTTTTACTCTGTTTTGAGGGAGGAGGACTGTAGCCCCTGGGTGGACCCCAAACCTGCACCATCTGTCAGGTACCACCCATTCAGCACATACTGTTCACTAACTCCAGAGAGTAGAAGGGGAGCCACCCTGTAAGTTTATTGGTCTGAACTGAGGCCATAGGGGCATGTGGACATATTAAAATCCTATCAGGAAAAATAAGACCAAGAATTTATTGGACATGGAAGACCAAGCAAAGTATGTAATTCTTTCATATGGACCTATTAAAGACACCTAACAGTGCAATGACATGATCCTACACCAACTTATTATCTGATAGCCAGTGTGTGAATCAGGGACAGAGGATTTTCTGGCTGTTCCTGTTGCTTCTACCTGTCCTGGTCTGCTGCTAGTGACACTGCTTCCTTAACTGCCAGTGTGTCCACCTATTTGTTTCTCTAGACCTAGGCCCGATCTTCCATTTCCTATTCCTGCCCCATTGCCTTATCCAGACCCACTTCCAATTACCACCTAGCAACTGAACTCAGCAGCTTCTCAAACCTGATTCCAGTAGTTCAGCAGAAGCAACTGTCCTCCATCCCAGCACTGGTCCAGTTCCTTATCTTATCAATACAGACTTTTTTCCAGTCTACTTCTGAAACCTCTTGAATGTTTTCTGTATGACTCATAATATGTAATATTAGTAATTAAGTTAGGAATTTAAAAAGTAAAACCAGAGTGACCTAGACCACAATTCCAAGGTGGACAGAGTATAAGGCAAATTGCTGTCATGGAAAATGTTGTGCTTTGTGGATTTGTTGTGATTCAGTATATTCTGACATTGTGGAAAGACAAATGTGTTTCTGTTCATCTGTGTTTCTAGAATAGTATACTCATGACACTGGGCTGCATGAAACCCAGTCTCTAGTCTTTTTTTTTTCTTTTCTTCAGAGCTGAATCCAGTCTCTTAAAACAGACAAACAAACATAACTATGGTCATTGTATCTTCACTTCATAATAAAATCGGGACTATTGGTATTCTTGCTACTCATTTAGTCTCAGATACTGCCTTAAACATGATGTCATAGATTTCTACTTGTTCTTTGACTATTTGTGTTTATTGTCTTGCTTGTTCCTTGATTATTTGCATCTATTGTATTGCTAGTTTCTCAACCTAGAACTTACCTTAATACTTGCATGTAATTAAAATAGTATAAAAGCAAAAAGGAGGAGGGGGATGGGATGGGGGTTTCTAGGGAGGGGAATTGGGGAAAGGGGATAACATCTGAAATGTAAATAAATAAAATACCCAATAAAAAGATTTCTAAATACATTATTACTGATGCTTTGTATAGTGTTTGTTAGAAGCCAGCTAATTATATCACTTTATTTTATAAACAAGAGGTTTAAAGTAATTATCTGTCTTTTAATACTACTACAGGTGTGTGTGTGTGTGTGTGTGTGTGTGTGTGTGTGTGTGTGTGTGTTTTCAGGTCAGAGATCAATTTTGGGTATCATTCTAGAACTCTCCACCTTGACACAGGGCTAAACACAGGGACCTGCAGCTCTCCAGTTGTGCTAGGCTAGCTGCCTGGGGCAAGCACGTCAAAGACGGTGTTATAACCCCAGGCACAGGACATCCATTCTTTTCAAAACCTAATTAATTTAATTTTTTCCTTCAATATATTTTGATAATATTTGTTTCCCTCTCTCAACTCCTCCAAGATCTTCCCCACCTTCCTAACATCATGTTCATTTTGGTTGTTTCTCACAGAGAGAGGGAGAGGGAGAGGGAGAGGGAGAAGAAAGGGAGAGAGAGACAGGAGGAGGAGCAGGGAGAGGGGGAGGGAGAGGGAGAGGGGGAGGGAGAGGGAGAG
>NW_021604808.1:77540-79322 GCF_004785775.1 Grammomys surdaster
GAGAGAGAGAGAGAGAGAGAGAGAGAGAGAGAGAGAGAGAGAGAAGAAAATAAAAACAAACAAAAATAAGACAAAAAATACTAAAACAAGATGAGCAATGAATGCTCCTCTGCCTGGGCATAAAGCCTGCCCTGGAGTGTGGTTAACATACCTAATAACACTCTGTTGAAGAAAACTGATTCTCCCTGTGCTAGCAGGTAACAGCTACAAATAGCTTCTTGGTTAGTAGTGGCACCCCAGTCCACGTCTCAGTGCTGGAACTCCCATCTGCCTTGATCTGATGCAAATGTTGTGGATGCTGTCACAATCTCTGAGTTCAGATGTGCAGCAGTCCCGTTGTTTCTGAAAGACACTGTTTCCTAAGAGTCATTCACCATCACGTCTCATTCTTACAGTCTTCCATCTCCTCTTCTGAATCCATCCCTAAGCCTAGAGGCTCCAGAGAGGTTTGATAAAGATACTCCATTTAGGGCTGGGTTTTCCAGAGTCTCATACTCTCTACAGTAGTGGCTCTCTGTGTTAATTCACAGTCTGATGTTTATCTATACAGATGGTGATGATTATTTTATTGGTTGTTATATTTTGTCTCTTAAAAACATTTTTTGTGGAGCTAGAAATATTGGCGTAAATAATTAACAGTGACATAAATGGTTCCTGTGGTTAATATTTATTGGATGTCTTCTTTCCCTATGTTAAGAAGTGTGCTAGAGCCACAACTCAAAGTTTTAGAGAAGTTTCTAGTTTTAAAAAGTTATTTTTTATACTGTATGTAGTTTATTCTCATTGGTAATACATAATTACAATTCTACATATCTGCTAATACTTGACAAGGGCCAAATATTTTAAATTCAGAAGATGTATAGATATATAGTGGTATCTCATTGTGGTTCTAATTTATTTTTATGTTGTTAGTTAATTTTTTATTTTTGAGATGGTCTTACTATGTAGGTCAGGGTGGTCTTGAACTCTTAAATTTTCTTTTCTGTATTTCCTAATATTGGGATCACAAGTCTGTGACACGATGCCAGGCTCATTGTAGCTTTTAACATCCATTTAGTAATGGCTTATGATGTTGAAAATCTTCTCATATGCTTCTATGTCAATACTTTTGGTAGGTATTTATTGGGTGGCTGTTTTCTTTTAATTCTAACAGGTCTTTTCATGCAGTCTCATTCCTGTAAACCAGACTGGCCTTAAAATCAAGATAATCTTCCTGGCTTGGTCTTCTAAATTCTGAGATTAGAGACAGGATTTGCCATACCCTGCACATCATTTTATGCTTTTTATGGTGTCTTTGGAGAGCATAGAATCTCAATTTTGTTGAATTCTAATTTATTGATTTCTTCTTTTTGGATCATGCTTTTAATACCACATCTAAGAAGCTTTTCTGTAATTCAATATCACAGTGTTATATGACACATCCTTTCCTGGGAAGATGCTATACATATGTCTATTCACCCCAGAAATGGGAGGCTGTGACACATCAAAAAAGTGTACAGATACCACCAAAGTCCAATGTGGAGAACCATGGAGTTTTATTGGGGTTATCTATAGGAATATAGGTGAGGGGTCACTTTCAGAAGTGGAAATCATCATCATGGAAGCTAACTCGAGCACGGGTGACCGCTCAGAAAGCTGAGAACCCGGAGCCTGCTGCACAGCCTGCAGACAGCTGAACAGGTTGGAGACTGTCTTTTCCAGGAGCCCTGGTTGGTTTAAACCTTTTCCAGACAGCTCTGCTGGTATATGTTTCCTCCAGGCAGCTGGGCTTGTCTCAGACAC
>NW_021604808.1:79422-98465 GCF_004785775.1 Grammomys surdaster
TCCTTCCTTTCTTTCTTTCTTTCTTTCTTTCTTTCTTTCTTTCTTTCTTTCTTTCTTTTTTGCAGCTCAGCTTCAATTCATCTGAGGGTGGTCTCTCAGCTTCTGTTGTTTACTCTAGTAGGGAGTGGCCTAGTGATTCTGGTCAGTTTCTGGAACTTGTTGAAGTTATTTTGGGTGTTTTACCACCCTGATTAAAGAGCTTTCCTGAAGGATAGAACATTTCTGAGGAAACGTGTGTGTGTGTGTGTGTGTGTGTGTGTGTGTGTGTGTGTGTACACATGCGTGTGCACACATGCCATCTGTCTGTCTGTCCCTGTGTGTGGTGTGTCCATTTCATGTGTGTGTTGTGTGGAGAGGTGTGCCTGTAGAGGCCAGAAGAGAATGTTCGATCCCCTGAGAAGGGAGTTAACAGGCAGTTATAAGCTTCTCAACTTGGGTGCTTCCACCTAAACTGGATCCTGTGAAGGAGCAGCAATTACTTTTAACCAGTGAGCCATCTCTCTAGCTCCTTGACATCATTTAAATATCTATGGAATGGTTCTTCTGTCATTTGCTAGATGTTCATCACTTTTTTCCTTACAGAAACATTTTTCGTTTCATTGATTGTTTTAGTGTTTAACTGTAACACTATTCACTGTAAGCTTGTTTAGCCATACATTTATTGCATTTTATTTTATTGACCATTTTTCCTGGTTTTTATTCTTTAATCTGCTTGATTTATACTGCATTGTCTGTTTTATAGTTTTGTATCCTTAGGGAGAAACCAAGATGATCAGTTTCTGTTTTGTTTCTTCCTTATATTAGATTTTATTGTGTTAAAATTTTCTCTAAGGATGGCTTTAGTGGCTCCCACAAATTTTAAAAGAAATGTTCTGTATTCATTGTGTTAAAAATGTTTCAATTTTTCTTTCGAATATATTTTTAAAAAATAAGGCCCTACTATATTACCCCTATTGGCCTAAAACTCATAATGTAGGCCAGACTGGTCTTGAACAGCTACCTGATGTGATAGCTTTCAAAATACTGGGATTACAGTCCTTCATCACCATACTTGGTCTCATTTGATTTCATTCTAAACTCAATGATTGCTTAGAATTGTGCTGTTCAAGGCACCATGAGAATTATATATGAACCACATGTAAGAACATATTATCTAACTAGTTGTGCTGGCACACACCTTTAATCCCAGCACTCAGGAGGCAGAGGCAGGTGGATCCCTGTAAGGAGGCCAGCCTGGCCTATAGAGCAAGTTCCAGGGCTCTACAAAGAAACCCTGTCTCAAAAATAAAAAGAATATATTTTCTAAACCCATTATTTTAATAATAAATTTCACTTAGTCTTTGAAAGTTTCATACATTAATACAAAATATCTTTTGGTCGTGGAGACAAAAATTTTAACAAATCTCAGGTCACACTCCACAACAGAGGGACAGTCAAAGAAGAAAACTAGAGACAGGAACTGAAGTAGAAGCCATAGAGGTGTGCTGTTTGTGGACTTGTTCCTCATGGCTTGTTCAACCTGCTTTCTTATAGAACCCAGACACCAGCCCAGGGAGGCACCACCCACAATGAGCTGGACTCCGATCAATCATCAATCAAGAAAATGCCCCAGAGATTAGACAATTTTATGGCGGCATTTTCTCTATCAAAATTCCTTCTTCCCAGATGATTCTACCTTGTGTCAAGTTGACTTAAAAGTAGCCAGCACATTTTCCCAAACATGGGCCAGTGTAATAGTAAGTTTTATTTGCCTGGTGTAATTGTCATCTCCAGGGATTACTGCCTCCATCTGCTAACATAGGCCTATCCTAGAAAGCTTCTAGCCTCCATACAATCTAATCTAGGCCATAATGTTTTCAACCTCTGAGATTTGCTGCTCACCCTTTCTCGTTCTTTCTGATCTCTGGCTGGCTGATTCAACTCAATTGTTCTGGCTCAAACTCCTCTCTAAGATGACTCAGTCTGGCTTCTCTGGGTTTCTCCTGAGTTGCTTTGCTTAGCCTCAAACTAACTCTGGGAATCTGTTCTGGCTCCTTCTCATTCTCTGGCTCATTCTGTTTTCACCTATGTCTGGCTTGTTCTCTCTCTGCAACCTATCTCTGTGCAGCTGCCCTGGTAAAACTGTCTCCTTCCTCTCTGCACTGCCCCTTAAGTAGCTTCCCTTTCCTCTCCTCATGAGAGTTGGGAATATTCTACTCTGTCAAATCTCGCACGGATTCATCACTTTGCCACTCAATTAGACATCAATTTCAAACGTGAGTGCTTGCTTGTGCCAGTGTTTGGAGCACGTGTTTGGGATTGTAATGCCTTCTTGGTTAATTGTTTCCTTGATCAAAATAAAATGTCCTTCTTTTTCTCTTCTTAGAGTGTGGCTTGAAGTTTATTTTGTCAGAAAAAATTAGGATAGTAGCATCATCTTGCTTCCTGGTTCTGTTTGCTCTGAATGTATTTTCCGTAGTTTGTTCAAATATGCTGCCTATTTTTAAAGCTAAGATGAACTTTCTATAGACAACACACAGGACCTTGTTTCTTAATCCATTTGTCTGTCCTCTTTTTGTATTGGGAGTTGAGGCCATTATTATTTAAAGTTATAGAAAGCTGTGTATTGACTGCTGTCATTTTTTTAATTTTTGTTTGTGTCCTTAGTCCTATTTTGTTTTCAGTAATTATAGCTTCATTTGTTTTCTTTCTGTAGCCTCTTGGCTATGTTTATTCCTCTCTTCGATCCAAAATATTGCTTCTAGTCTTCTCTGGAGAGATGGTTTAGAGGACAAGAATTCTTTTAGCTTGTTCATATAATGGAACATTTTCTCTTTCTCCTTTCACCATGGCAACTACTGCTGGGTAAAGTAGTCTGCATTAGCATCTTTGATGTTTTAGAATTTGGAGTGCATTACTTTAACTCTTCTGATTTTTACAGATTCTACTGAAAAGTCAGCTGTACTGTGGTGGATTTGACTTCTTATGTTACTGTGAGTTGTCTCTTCCAGCTCGTAATAACCTTTCCTCATTCTGTACATTTGGTGTTTTAACTATATTACTTAGGGGGTTTCTCTTCTGGGCCCATTTATTTGGTGTTCTATGTGTTTCCTATATATGCACTAAATGTGTCTTTCCTTAGATTGGGGACGGTTTCTTCCTATTTTTTATTAAATGATTATCTTGTTGACAATCTATATCTTTGATCCTTCTTTTCTGACTATAATTCACATATTTGGCAATTTATGGTGTCCCTAAGTTCTTGAATATTTTGAGTATTAAAAGATGTGTCATAGTATTTGATTATGTGGTCCAGGCCCTCTACTTTACTGTCAATCCCCAATATTCCATGTTCAAATTGATCTGTTCTACTGTCAAGGCCCTGAGTTTTTTAATTGGGCTACTGGATTTTCCAATTCTGTATTCAGTTCAGCCATAGTTTTCTTCAGTTTCTCTCTTCTTTGGATTCATTTTACAAATGCTAAACTGGGTTTATCTGCTGTGCCCATGCAGGGCTCCAATAATGAACCTGACTCAAATGGTGAAAAAAATGAAGAAAAGACATACAGATGGACACATGACAGAAATGAGTCGGATGCTCTGAGCCCTCAGAGCATCTGCAGTACTCTGGGATTATATACAGTTGAACAAGGAGACAGGATTCTTGCATATATCTGAACAAGGAATTGTAGTTATTACATACAGATAAACAAGGAGGCAGGCTTATTATATAAAGCTGGTCTATGGAGCCAGGTTTAGCCAATCTCAGTAGGAGCAGTCTCTATTGGGGAAGAAAGACATGATGGATATTTTCAGCACACACTGCCAACTTCCACCTAGTCCCCCAAGGAAGGCTTTGCCATCCCTCTGAACCTGACACTATTAGGAACTAACAGCATGCATTCATTCAGGACTTCACTAACTTAAGAGATTTCTCAACTCCCTATATCTTCCTCTTCCTTATATCTTAGATGTTCAGGGCAGATCTTGACACTTAGTTCAGGGACATTTCACTATAGTGTTCCACACTGCACTGTAAAGATGATAAGAAGAATGATCGTAACAGCCACTGTACCCAACAAAAAGCAAAAGGAATGATTTTAGCACATTTAAAGGACTAAAGCCTTGAAGCTCATTAGGGGAAGATAATTTTGCAATATTATTAGCAGGCAAAACCAATCTGATCTTAAGCTTTTTTTTTTTTCTGATGTGCCAATGTAATTGGGCCACATCCAGGCTATCATTATTGTGGGAACAAACCCCCAGGAGGTAGGTCCCAATTAATTCCCAATTATCCTTTCTAAATCACAGGCCTGGAGTCAGCCCTGAATAGTTGAACTGAATTCACTAGAACTCCCTCCAAAACAGAGGGGGATCATTAGTACAGACAGGTATGGGACGGTGTAACCAAAGTACTGCATGTAATATCACTGGCCCAATAGGTGTCTCCTCTTAATTGGCCTTACCTGCATGGATACAATTACCAGACACAAAGCCTTCAAAGCCACTAAAATTTTTTCTTGGCCTCTGCATGGCACTTAAGTCCATCTATGCTTCGAGCCAAGTATGACACCCAGGTCACAGTCATGGTACTTAAATAGCACACGCCTAGATAACTGGTCCCAGAGCCAATGAAGTCGCTGTTGTCTCAGCAACTGCTAGCTTCCAACATGGGCCCCACTTATGGTGGTCTCCTATAAGTCAGCCTGCCACTTTGGCCTACTCCACTGTCTGGAGCCAGCCTGCTGTGTTGCTTGTGTTTTGCCAAATGATTACAAAAAAAAGCAGTTAAACCAAGATAAATAAGGAAATATGTTCTAGTTCCTCAGCCCTGTATCCATTTGTCAGTTTCTCTTCTATTATTTTCTCAAGTAGCCAAATTTATCTCCCACCTCCCTGGAAATTAAGAGCGTGCCTCAAAACTGATGAATCACAATGCCTCTATTTTACTTGCCAGGTTGCCTAAAATCTCCCTCAAAGTACCAATGTATAACTAGCTATCTATAGATATCATTTATCCCCAAACCCTCTTTCAAAGTGCAAATGCGTAACTGTCTATCTACAGTTTTTGATTTATCTCAAAACTTGCTTCCAAAATACTGAACTATAACTACTTACTTCTAGATTTTTATCTCAAAAAAAAAAAACTCTTTTAAAGTACCAACACAAAACTATATATCTTGAGTCTACTTGTTAACAGATAACTAAATGCCTATGTCTACCACTAACCAAAGAGTACACATGGAGGGACCCATGGCTCCAGCCACATATGGTAGCAGAGGATGGCCTTGTGGGACATCACTGGGAGAAGAGGCCCTTCGTCCTGTGAAGGCTCGATGCCCCAGTGTAGGGAGAATGCCAGGGCAGGGAGGTGGGAGTCAGTGAATGGGTGGAGGGAAAATCCTCATAGAAGCAGGGGATGGGGATGGGATACGGGGTTTCGGGGGGGGGGGGGGAACCAGGAAAGGGGATAACATTTGAAATGTAAATAAAGAAAATATCTAATAAAAATTCAAAAATGCCTATCTCTAGATTTTCCTTGTTAACATATAGTTGCCTAGCTCTAAGTTCTACTTCTTAACATATACCTGCCTACTTATATATTCTGCATGTCCCAATATTTTATACCCACTGCGTAGAATTGCCCGGTCTGTTCTTTTATTTGTTCTTTTACAGAGTTTGCCCCTGTAGGCAATGTTCATGTTCTTGATCTTGTACAGTTATCACTTTCCACATCCATGCAGGGCTCCAGGTTTCCAGCGATGGATTTGAGTGGGCAGAGAGAGAATGAAGATAAGACAGATGAGAAGAAATGCTTGGATTGGGTGGTCTGGGGCCTCTGACGAAGAAACTGCAGCACCTTAAAATATCCAACATGTTTATTATATAGAATTGAATACAGATGTGGAATTATTGCAGACATCTGAACAAGGAAGTAAGGTTATCACACACAAACAAATAATATCTCTCTGAGTCTCATAAGGGAGGGGGAGACTTTGCCATTTCCCCATGGGTCAGGGGCTTTTTAGTCCTTGATGTGACCATACCGTGTCAGCAACATACATTCACTCAGGCCTTCATATACTCATGGCTTTCTCCATCCCCCACATTCATCATTTATTTCACCCATATGTTGGTGCTGTCACTGATATCTACTCATTTATTCACATCCTCTTTAAGTTCATTCAGGTGTTTGTGTTCATTTTGAACTCTGTGGATTCCTTGATTATATTTATAATTTTTAAAAAATTCTGTGTCTTGGTGCTCAGTGGTTAAAATCAGATGTTTTGGCAGAGGACTAGGATTCAATGCTTAGAACACATATGGAAGGTCATAAGCATCCATAATATCCATTCCAGGGGACCTGACACCATCTTCTTTACTCTGCAGGCCCTGGGTATGTATATGTGATACACAAATATACATACAGACAAAATCCTTATACACATCAAATAAAAATAACCTAAAAAGAGAGCATTTCTGTGGACCTGCTGGTTTTTGTGGTGGCCATAATTTCCTGGCTGGCTTTTTATTATTGTCTTGTGGGCTTTTTGATGGTCCTGGCCATGTAGATCATGTGTTTGATATGAGGTCCCAGTCTGCCTCTGTTAGTGGAAATCTGGTTCTCTTTTTGCTATTGCCCAAACTTGGTTGATTTCAGATCAAGTAGGAAGAGTTTGTATGTAGTTCTTTTAGATACTTGATGTTGAATTTTGATCATAAAGACAGGTTGCTTCCAACTCAGTAGTAAGTAAGTAGGCACAAGAATACAGCTCCCAGCTGTGTCTGGGTATGGAACAGCATGGAGGCAGATGTGACTACCCAGCTGAGAGTAGAGTTGAAAGATGACAAGGAGCGTGAGATCTGGGATGGATTCAGACAGAACGTGCAAATGGGATTCCTGGATGGGCTCAGGCACCAGGGGTGGTGCCAGGCAGGAGCTAGCCCAGACACACTGAGAGTGTGTTTATGTGGGTACCACTTCCAGCTTGTCCTGGGCATGGAGGAGTTGTTCAGGGCAAAGGCCTCAGTGAGGAGAGATGACTCTGGGTTAGGATATGGGTGTCTTCTGCAGAGAGTGCAGGGGTAGAACCTTTCTCTCATCTTAAATGTCCCTGTGACAGGATCTATCCCTTGTAGTTCAGGCTGGTTTCAGACTTACTCCCCTGCGCCTTGACTCTCTGGCAAACCTGGATTATAGAAGTATACTGCCACATCTGCTTGCATCCTTCAGTTTTTGTTCACATACGTCAATTGTAGGCACAACAAAGCAATTCCTTTTTGTAAAAAGATCATCCTCTATCTGGCTTCCAAGACCTCAGATTTTTTCCTCCTTATCTCTGGTGTTCCATTTTGCTACTTCTGGCTGAGCCTTATTTCCTGTTTAGTTGCCAAATTCCATGGCATTTCCTCCGAGAAGGATTAGTGTTCCCTGCAAGGAACTGAGCCTGCAGAGCTGAGTGAAGCATCATATGGGTTGAATATATCTGGAGATAATAAAATTTCTGACCCAGTGTTGCGAGTGGTTTTCTGAAACTGTAAAACTAGGGGTGTTAGATAAATCTGAATGGCTTTCTATTTATGTGCCTATAGCTTTCTAGAAAAAAAAACCACAAAGAACTCACAAGTTTCTATTTGAAACTCAATGGAGGTTCTTTCTTCACATATCAGCCATACTAATGTTTAATCGAGAATTAGATGAAGCTACTTGTAAATAGTCGTGGAAAGCAGCGTGTTCTTGAGAAAGGATTCCTTTAGGGTATATTAGATAATTTGTATTCTTTTAAATAGAAGTTTCATTGTATGTATTCAATGCATTTAGTATGGTGGTATGGGATACAAATAGAAAATAAAGTACTTTAGGGAACCAAGAGAATATATTCATCAACTCACATGTTTCCTCATTTTAAAAACTGGGAGCCAAAGCCGTTGGTTTTTGTTTTATGATAGAACAACAATAGCATTCTTCATATCTGGTACTCAGTTCTACTTCTGCTCCTTACTGCGAATGACTTGTTTGACTTAATCATGTTGAGCTTCAGTTTTGTCATCTGCATTTGACTTACAGGATCTTTTCTATCAAGCTCCACCTGACTTTTAAGATAGAATAGTTTATGTGGAAGAAGAAATCCCAGTTGCCCTGATTTGATCAGTGCATGCTGGATTTGTGTATCAACATAGCATACTGTATTCCATTAGATATACAGTGATTCCATAAATAAATAAATATTACCAAGTAATTTTTAAAATGTGCACATGGTATCATGGGGACATAATGGAGTCAGTTGCTCAGAGTGGCTTTTGCAGTCTTCCATGTTTTCTTTGTATTACCCAAGAAATGAAGATTAAGTTTGACAGAGTAGACTAAAGGAAACTTATTCTTTTTCTCTTTCTTTCTTTCTTTCTTTCTTTCTTTCTTTCTTTCTTTCTCTCTCTCTCTCTCTCTCTTTCTTTCTTCCTTTCTTTCTTTCTTCCTTTCTCTCTCTCTTTTCCCTCCCTCCCTCCCCCTTCCCTCTCTTTCTTTCTTTCTTTTCTTCATTCCTTCCTTCCTCCTCCCCTCCCTCCCTCCCTCTCTCTTTCTTTCTTTCTTTCTTTCTTTCTTTCTTCTTTAAAAAAAAAAAAACTAACTCTCTGCCGGGCGGTGGTGGCACACGCCTTTAATCCCAGCACTTGGGAGGCAGAGGCAGGCGGATTTCTGAGTTCGAGGCCAGCCTGGTCTACAGAGTGAGTTCCAGGACAGCAAGGGCTACACAGGGTTTTTTCTTGAAAAAAACAAATAATAATAATAATAATAATAATAATAATAATAATAAAAACCCGAACTCTCACCAGAGCCCCTATCTATCCCTTCAGCTCGGGTCCCAAATAAGTTCAAACTCCCAGAAATTTTGGCATGCTTCTTCATATTGCCATTTAGATCTGGACAGACAGTATTTCATCAGTCTTCTTAGACAATGCATATTAGACGAACTTTTGATCTCTTTTTACCTCCTTAGAAGTTTTTAAATGGACTCTATATTTTTAGAACAAGTCTTTTAATTCACATAAAAATAAAGGCAGCAATACAAAGGTCCAATGAACTTTATACCCATTTTACCTTATTAAAATCTCACATAGGAATGACACATTTATTATAATTAATCTTCTTTAATTATTTTTATTATTTTATTTGTTTTAAATGTTTTAAAATTATTGAAAAACAATGTTTTTATTAATTAAAACACTTTTTAATTTAAATAAGATTCTTTTCTTCCCCCAAGTCCTTTCAGATACATTCCCACTCCCTACCCCCAACTTTAAGTTCTTTCTCAAAAACAAACAAAAACCCCATATAAAAACCCAAAACCAAGAAAACCACACCCAAAAGAAAAACAAAACACAACAAAAAACTCACCAAACTGTAACCAAATAAAAGCACACACAAAAACTGTGCAGTCCATCGTATGTTGATCAACTTCTGAAGATGAGGCTTGCCCTGGTTAATATACCCAGTGTCACTCTATTGGAGAAAACTGATTTTCCCTTTCCCATCAGGAATAAAGCACAGTTCTGTTGTTAACCTTTACCCTAGTCGCTAGGTTTTCATTCCTTCCTTCCTTCTTTCCTCCCTTCCTTCTTTCCTTCATTTAAAAATATATAACAAAATATTAGATAAAACAAACACAGTCACATCAGATTTAGACAAGACAAACCAACAGAAGGAAAAGAACCCCAAGAGAAGGTACAAGCATCAGAGATCCATTCATTCACACACTCAGTAATCTCATAAAAACACTAAACAGGAAGCCATAATATGTACATAAAGACCTGGTGCAGACCCGTGCAGGCTCTGTGCTTGCTGCTTCAGTTGGAGAAACTTTTGCTAGCCACTTGATGTCACCGTTTACTGGAAAACAAGTTAAAGCCTGGATCTAGAAAGAGCCTGACTCATCCTTCTAGCATATATTTTATATATTCTAAATATAAGTAAGTTATATGTTCTTTTTTAAAATATTCCTCTCTCTCTCTCTCTCTCTCTCTCTCTCTCTCTCTCTCTCTCTCTCTCTCTCTCTCTCTCTGTGTGTGTGTGTGTGTGTGTGTTTGTGTGTGTGTGCACATTCTTGTGGAGGTCAGAGGACAACTTGAATGAATTCTTCACCATGTAACTTTTGGGTATCAAACTAAGGATGCAGGTTTGATGGTGTCTTCCCTTCCATGCCATTTCACTAAACTTGCAATGATTTTATTATATTCCCTTCACATGCTCTTGCTATCTTCAGTAAAATCTCTTTAGGATCAAAGAGTGGTATCAAAAGTGCTGTAGGTAATTAAGGGTGATGGTGCATTATGGCTTAAAAAGGGGAAAGCCCAAGAGCAGTGCTTCCCTGAGTCCAAAGAAGGAGGTGTTCTTGTTTACCCATTAGCAACAACTGTCCAGAATAGCAACCAAATTAGAGTCAGAAGCTACAAAATGATATCACAGATGAGTGAGGAGATAGAGAAAATGACCAGCCTGTAAAATAGATAAGGCGATGTATCTGAGGCCTATTTGTGACCAATAGGCTGCAATTGTTTCCCTTCAGAAAAACATGTGTCTTAATGTCTTAGTTTCTTTTCCCATCACCATGATAAAATACCACGATAAAAGCAATTCAAGGAGAAAGGGCTTATTCTAGCTCACTGCCCAAGGTTATAGTCTTATAACGGGGAAGTCAAGGCAGGAAGAGCTTGAAGCTGCTGGTGATGTGACAATCAAGAACCATGCAGGAGTGAATGTTTGCTATTGCTCAGCTTTGTCCACTTACGCAGTCCAGAATTTCACCCAATGGATGAGTCCACTTACAGTGGGCATGATTTCCCACCCCAGTTAACAGAATCAATGCAAATCCCCACTGCCTTGTCCAGAGGCCCGGTTCCCAGATGACTCTAAGCTGATAATTGACACTAGCTGTCGTACCACCTGGACTGATGACTTCAAGATGTGTGGCTTCAGAGCTTGGTATGTGAAAATATTAGGAAACACACACACACACTTGCAAAGAATCAAGACTGAAACTTGTATTTTTATCATTACATTTTAATGTGCATTGATGTTTTGCCAACATGTCTGTGAGAGGGTGCCAGGTCCCCTGGAACTGGGGTTATAGACAGTTGTGAGCCACTATATGGGTGTTGGAAATTGAAACTGTGTCCTCTGCAAGAGCAGCCAGTGCTCTTAACCACTGAGACATCTCTCCAGCCCCATTTGTATGTACGAATGTATTTATTTATTTATTTACTTTACATCCCAATATCAGCCCCCTCACGGTTTTACTTATTCATTTTATTATTTATTCACTTTATATCCCAGTAACCCCTCATTTCCCCCCCCCCCCCGCTTCTCTTCTCGGAAGGCGGAGCCCTGCCCGGTTCCTTCCCACCCAGCACATCAAGTCACTGTAGAACTAGGCAAATTCTCTCCCACTGAGGCCAGTTAAGGAAGCCCAGCTAGGGGAGTGGGATCCACAGGCAGGCAACAGATTTAGGGACAGCCCCCACTTCAGTTATTAGGGGACCCACATGAAGACCAAGCTGCATACCTACTACATATGTGCAGGGGGCCTAGGCCCAGCCCATGCTCTTTGGTTGACAGTTCAGTCTCTGGAAGCCCCCAAGGGTTCTGGTTAGTTGATTCTTTTGGTCTTTCCGTGGAGTACCTGTCCTCTTCTAGTCCGTCAGTCCTTCCCCCAACTCTTCCACAACACTCTCTGCTCTAAGTCTGTTAGGTTGTGGGTGTCTGAATCTGCTTTCATTGCCTGCTGGGCAAAGCCTCTGAGAGGACAGCCATGCTAGACTCCTGTCTGCAAGCATAAAAGAATATTAATTATATCAGGGATTGGTTCTTGACCATTGTATGAGTCTCAAGTTGGGCCAGTCATTGGTTGGCCATTCCCTCAGTCTCTGCTCCATCTTTGTCCCTGCACATCTTGTAAGCAGGGCACATTTTGGGTTGAAGGTTTATGGGTGGGTTGCTAACTCTATCCTGCCTCTGGGAATCGTGCCTGGCTACAGGAAGTGGCCCCTTCAGGGTCCATCTCTCTCACTGCTAGGAGTCTCCACTAGAGTCACTCCAATAGCACCCTGTCCCCTTAGGTTTCTGGGACATCCTAGAGATGTCCCCTCCCCCACCCATTTATGCTCTCTCTCCCTATCTCCCTGAACCCCTCCTTTTCCTCTCTCCCACCCACTTTCTCTGTCCATCCACATTGAATATGTATTTTATTTCTCTGAGGACTCAACCATCCTCCGTTAGACTTTTATTTGGCTTCTTTGGCTCTGTGTATTATAGCGTGGTTCTGTGTGAGGGTGCCAGGTATCCTGGAACTGAAGTTACAGACAGTTGTAAGCAGTCACATGGGTGCTGGGACTTGAACCTGGGTCCTCTGGAAGAACAGCAGCCTAGTGCTCTTAACTGCTGAAACATCTCTCCAGCCCCAGCCCTACTTGTATGGTTTTTTTTTTAAGTTTGGTTATCTCTGTCAAGAGGGACTGTGTATAATTTTTACTCATTTTTTTTCATTTTCAGAATTTTATGAAGATTAATTAGAACATGGTATTTCCGAAGAAAATTGTGGGGCTGGAAAGATGGCTCAGCAGTTAAGAGGACTTGCTGTTCTTGCAAAGGACTTGGGCTGGGTCCCAAACACCCATATGGGAGCTTACTAGCATTCTTAACTCCAGTTCCAAGGGATTTGGTGACCTCATACAGTGCTTGCACATACACACACAGAGAGTGCACATACAGGGGTTCACACACACACACACACACACTAAATGAAGTGATGTTCCATCTACACTTTAGCTTATGTCCCCTGCCCACATACTGCATCCTGGATGGACTAAGAGCCTTTTGCATATGCTAACTGGAGGGTTTCCCAAGAAAAAAACTTCTTGGAAAGAAAGGTGCAGTTAGCAACAGGTTTAGCTTAAGAAGAATAGGCTTATGTCTCTGTGCTGTGAATTCTTATTCTGACTAGCCATCCATACTTAGATTCTAAAAGGGAGAGGTGGCCTATAAGTAAACTCTAAGGAATACAGTTTTGCAATTTTTTATTATGGAAAATTTCAAACATATACAAAAGTAGAGAGAATAATGAATTCTCAAACATCTATCACACTGCTTCAACAATTATCAAGTCAGAGTCAATCTTGTTTCATCTATGTACAAACGTATACCACCCTGATTATATTGAAGCAAGTAACAGTAGCATCTCTGTAAATTTTCAGTACAGTTTTCTAAAAGATAAGGGTTTCTTTAGAAAGCAAATCCACAGTACATATCACAAATAGAAACTCCAGTAAATTAGAATGTGTGGTTTTATTTTAAAGTCTGTAAGATATGGGGACACAATACATTTCACTGGTACCATGAGGAAGGGTGTTAACACTAAACTGGAGTTCAAGCCTTTCCCAATCTAATGGTTTATAATGAAAAAGTGGAACACAACCACCAACCATGTCAGAACCTCTTTGGAACCCATAGGATGAGTGGAGTAAGAGTGTTGACATCACACATCCTGTGACAAAACTCTGTGAAATGTCCTTGGCCTTGGCATAAAGGTATTCTTCTGGAAAGAGTTGAACTAAGCTCCCTCATTTAAATTCTTTATTTTGTGTTCCCCTTTACAGCAGTCTCTTTCCCTGAAGCCTTTCTAAGGGACATCAATTTAGCACTCACTCTCCTCTGCATAAACATGCAGAGAGCTTGTGGTACCGAGGAGCCAGCTGACTGTACTAGGAAAGGGATGAGAACCACAGCCAACTGAAACAGGGAGAGAGGCAAAAGACACTGAGGCAACTAAATGGCACAATTAGCTTGGAAAACGGCTTTAGCAGCAGTTTGTCTTCGTGCTCACCATCAAATAATACAGAATATTGAATCTGCAAAACCCCCCAAAAAATAATCCAGCATTTTATGCAAGGAAATGTTAAGGTGACATTTCAGAAGTAGAGCAATGCAAAAGAAATTAAATGTATTATTCTTTGTATATTAATTTAAAATTTATTTTTATAAAAATTCACAATAATAGGTTTTCATTGTAATGTGTTACAATTACCTTTATAGCAAGTGATAGTTTTTGAATAAAATTTTAAGCAAACTAACAACAGTACAAAAACACTAAAGTTGTTAGGTGAAGGACTAATTCTATAAAACATTACCCTAAGTGATGACATAATATTAAAACTGTGCCAGCCATTCTGTGGTATGACATATAAATGAGTACTAACTAATTCTTGTCCTGGAACATCTCAAACTGTCCTGAAATGTTTTTGCAACACCTAATACACATGAGCTACACACATGGTGCTCAGACAGCGGATACTCTACTAGCACCAGATTGGAAGGGAAATGTTTAGCCACAAAGAGATTACAAAATACTAATAGAATCAAAGACCTCCAGTGATGCCAACCGTATTTCAAGTAGTGTCTTGGATGCAGAATATGCAGAGTAAGGAAAAATAGTCGTTGCTCTCAAAGGTCTAATGAAGAAGGCAGACACATCAGAAAAGCACAACAAAAGGCTATAGGTGCTCAATTAAGTCCGTTCACATACAATAGTACAACAACCAGAGCAAGAAACGTTGGTAAGATAGACAGAGGAGTGTTCCAAGATGTAGAAGGAAAACCAGATGAGTGGTCTCCTTGGGAACCTTAAAGGTGCTCCGGTGAACTTGACAATACCACTGAATACTGGGTTCACATCAATGATGATTTCAGTGTGATCTTGAGCATGTCTCTGTTCATCTGGAAAAAGAAGCAAACATATATTCAACAAGTATATATTTACAGTTCTTGCAAATTTACAGACTAGGTGCATCAATCACTTGGTCTTTAGAAAGCCCTCACAGGCTCGAAGGCAAGTGCAATGTACACACATGCACACGTGCATGTGCACACACCCACAGACACATATATCTACCAATAAAAAATAAGAAACCAGTGATTACCAGAAGGGAGTTAGCAATGAAGATACAAAAAAATTATAAATTCTACCTTTTAGACTAGAATCTATACTTACAGGAATAATTCAGGCCAGTAGCCACACAGTAAATAAACTGTTAACCATTACACAGAAGTGTCTTAATCCAGTTTTAAAAAAGTATCTCACTGGAGATATTTATGCAATATCTATGTGCATTGTCTACAATGATGGATTTAAGAGAAAACCTGTGTGCATGGATGATCTGGTAACCTGGATGAAATTACAATGTAAAAACTACAACTGGGTCTGACTTCTAAGTCCCAGTGCCTTTTCCCTCCTGTTTGCTCATAAAAATGTCATGTGGCCATACTGAATTCTCACATTTCTGTTTGCTCAAGTGTTTAAACATGTTCCATACAGTGTAGTACCATGAGAGGACTACCAGGAAAATATTAAGCCTGAAGATAAAAATTCTGGCCAGGGAAAATTCTCTTCTAGATCCTATAAGGCATTCTTATAGAAACCTTTGTAAATAAACCCATACTGTTCAATGATAAACCTTTTATATCAGTCATCTAAAATAAATCTGTACAAAGTAATAAAGCCAATGGATTATAAAAGTGAGTTCCCTATTTCTAGTTTGTTTCTTTAAAGTATAGGCAAGGTTATATTTTTCCAGTATATATCCAAACCTATATTAACATAAACCTATATTAACATGTTTATTCTTTGTACATCTGGAAGAACAAAATATTCTATCATGGAGCTGTGGGTAGAACTCAGTGATCCAGTGCATGCTCAGCATGCGTGAGGAGGTGAGAACAAAATTCCTAGTTACCAACAAAACACTTCAACAAATGCAAAATGAATTTCTAGCTGATGTCTGCAAATCACAATTATCTGATGGAATGTTCTTTCCTTTTCAACTGAAAGATGGATGTAAACTGTGGCTGTGTATGTTAGTATAAGTGTAAATAGTATGTAAAATGACATAGCACTCTCCCTGGTTACCTGTTCATATCTGGGATTATTGATAAAATCTTAAAGATAAAAATCATTTCCTAAGAGTTTGTAATTTCTATGACATGTCTATGTTTCACAGAATATTAAAAAATTTTCAATGAAGCCGAAACCCAAGCCTGAAGAAACCCAGTATTTTTTTTTTCTTTTACAGAGGGGAAAGTCACAGCATATTTTTAGGCAAACAATTCTTAATAATGAATTATGAATACATTTTGATGATGCAAAATACATAATTTAAGAATGCAAGAAGAGGACCTGCAAGATGGCTCAGTGGGTAAAGGTACTTGCTGCCAACCCCTGACTGCATGAGTTCTGTTCCGGAGACCCACATGGTGGAAGAAGACACCACCACTTCCACACACACAGTTCTCTGACCTCCACAGGGCTACAAGGGCATTCTCCCACTCACCCAAACGCATACACGCATGCGTATGCACGAGGGTTGTTATGCATGTGTGCGTACATGCATATATACACAAATAAATTTAATTTTAAAAGTTGACGAATTGCTGACTCTAGTAATAGCAAGTACAAGCAAAGCGTCCAATGAATTTCTGAAAGCATTTCTAAGGCATTTATAAAAAGAAATACCCATAAAACCAAATCCATTTTATCTGCTAGATCAATGTAAAACTTTAGGTTAACAGAGATAAAATCGCAGAATCTATTAGAAACTTTTTAACTAACAAATGTCATTTTGATTAGAATTTAAGGAAGAGCTTCAAATTAGTTATATACTCTTTCCTTTGATGAGAGATCAAAATATACTTTGGAAATTAGGCTTTATGTTTTAAATGTGAAAGAAAAATTTTCAAAGGGAAACCACATTTCTTTAGAAAACATGCAAGGACCCCACTTTTAGAAGCTTAAACCATTATTAATTTTGAAATAACTCCAGCCAAATGGAGAAAAACATTTGAATACTCTGAATGTTAAGTTGCACAATAAGACAGTAAGAACCAGGCTACATACAGTTCAAAACCAACATTATCTCTGGTATTAAAAGACAGAAGAATCCCTGTGATAAGGAGTTAGAAATAGAAAGTGTGAATTTCAGGAGCTGGATACTGATGTACTTCATATGTTCGTGAAATACCAAGTGATTCGCACATCAGTATGTACATGAACTAAATGAAAAACAATCTTTTTATAAAGATGATGCCCTGTTAAGGTTTTAGCAGTAATTATCTCTTAAAAATGTAATTTGAGAGCAATGAACTGGGCTCCCTTTATTAAATATCCTTCCTCGAGGCTCAGAGATCTATGGGGAAGTGAATTCAATGGAAAGATTGTAGAGTGAGAAGTGGTATATGATCCTAGGAAGCAGCATCTTCCAGACACAGCAGAGTTGATGCACACAAGCACTCACAGAGCCTTGTGAAAGCAAATACAAGTCCCGCACAAATCGGAGCCACACAAAAATCTCAGTACGGAGAAGGATAAGTAAGTAGAAAGTCCCACCCCTAACCAAGAAGCTATTTGCAATACGTATTTGCTGTGACAGAGAAAAGCATGTGTCTCTAATGGAATCACACTATGTATATCAGCTCAACTCCAGGGTAGGCCTCATGGTCGGGGAATAGTTGACCTACTGACCAACTCAAAACAGACTCCATGTTATTTTGTGTGCATTTATCTTCTTGTGATTTGCTGTTTGTCCTTTTGTGGGTTTTGTTTGTTTCCTTGATTTTGTTTTTGAGCAAGAAGAAACAGAAATTTGAGTGTGGGTGAGAAAGTGAAGAGGACTGGGGGCAGGGCAAAGAGTGTGATCAAAACATAGTCTAGGAATAGTTTTCTGAAGAATAAAAAGTAAACAGCTCCAACTCAAGTGAAGCTAGTTCTTTTACAGAGTTATTAATTCCCCCAAGTACATTTATCATTCTCATCTCAGATGTTTCTTGAAAATGCTCATATTAAATATGGAATAATCTTTCCAGTCTTCAAACTGTCTTTAGAAAGGCTTTCTAAATACCTAAATAGACATGGCAGGGGAACCTGATCAGAGTTTCAGAAGAGAATGTGGTATACCTTACAGGTGACTCTTTATTTGAAACAAGTATCAAGGTAAGAGCAACAACAATATAGCAACCAAAAGGTTTGTGGTAAGTAATGAAACCTTTACTCTGGGTCTAGGAGACAAGTGGTTCCTGGGGCCTTCACAGTTTGAGAATGGGCTGAGCAGCAAGAATATAAACTCATTCAAATGATTTGAATGACTGTAAACATGCAATCACATTAAAGATTCCACTCCAAGGGTAACTGACAGTCAGGGAATTTAATCTGGGACATCAGTAAATACCATTCAAGTATAAATTACTTTCTTTCAAAATGGACATGCATAGAGAAAACTACCATTTTTAAAGAGTATTCAGAAATGTGCTAGTCATTGGAAGCTGCTGGGTGCGCAAGCTGAAACAACTGAATAACCATAATTATCCCTCCAAAAAAATATCTAATTAGCAATTCTCTACAAATATCGCTTCTACCAGGGTAACTGCCTGTAAATTATATAGGACATCTGAAATCAGCAATGAAAAATCATCAGCTGTAAAATTTTCTTGAAAATTAAAATGGTTTTCGGTCATATAAAAAAACAAACAAACAAACCACTAAGTTCCTGCCCTGGGCCTATTAGATGGCATTTTAGATGCTAAAAGTACTGTGGTACAGAAAGGAAAAGGTGTAAAGCATCAACTGTTCTTTTTCTTCATTTATTTTCAAACAAATCGTCTGAGTCAAAGTCTACCAAGAATGGGTCACTACCAAGAAGGAAGGCCATGAAGGGGAAAATAAGAAAAAAAAACACAAGAAGAACCAAAAAAGGAGCCCCCTCCCTCCCCAGCTTGCGCGCCTCCTACCAGTGGATAAAACTAAAGGCCCCCTCACTAGGAAACAAACCAGAAGCCCTACAACAAAATTGCGCACGCACACTACGCACAAACACATGTTAAGGCTGTTTAAAGGGAAAAAAAATCCAAACAAAAACACCACAGAGCAGACTGGCACGCAAGCACACACAGACGCACAGGTGAACGCACAAACACACTCAGAACCCCTAAGAAGAGCAGGGCAAGCAGTTAAGGCACCTTTCCCCAAATC
>NW_021604809.1:0-8873 GCF_004785775.1 Grammomys surdaster
CTTATTCCTGGATGGCTTGTTATTGTTATGGGCTGGGGTGGGAAATCAGACAACCCCAGGGTTGCATTCCAACTCCACCAAACTGTCATTTGGACCTGCAATTAACCCTCTCTAAACTGTTTCCTAATCAATAAAGCACGATAACAAAACACCATGGAATAATTCTTAATGCATAATATGTGTTTAGCATGAAATAAAGCAGATAGTCAATATTTAACACAAGTTAGCTATTATCATGCACATTTTAAATAAAAATGTTTATAATTTTTTAGTTTTTATATGGATGAATGTTTTGCCTTCATTATATGCACCATGTGAATGCCTGATGTGCACTCAGGTCAGAAGAGGGTGTTGGATCCCTTGGAACTGGAGTTTCAGATGGTTATGAGCCATCATGTAGGTGCTGGAAATCGAACCTGTGTCCTCTGCAAAAGTAGCATTGTACTCTTAAAACACTGATCCACCTAAGGCGCAAGAAATAATTTTTAAATGCATGTTTAAATAAATCTTGTTTCTGAGGTTTCAGTTTTAAAGGAATCTAGTAAGGCATTCAAGACACTTCTACTCAGAAAAATCTGGGAAGTTCAATGCTTCTCCCCAAAAATTGAAAATAAAGCCAACCTGGCAAGTTTAAAAAAAAACTTTAAAAAATCAAAGGCAAAGTTAGAGGACACTGAATGCCAGGAGACAAAGTCTTCACATTTAAATTCCTCACAAGTGAATTCAGACAGGACTCGGACAGTTACCTCAAGTGCTGTCATATGTAACTTTACGTATCTATACAATACCACATCTGCTCAGCTCGCATTCAGGACTCGAGGTAGAGCAACTTAGCACAGCACACCTGCTGCAGGACAGGACTGCCCAAGCTCTCAGGACAAGCCCTCTCCCAGAGGTCTCCAGCCCTCTTCTCTCACTGTGAGTACTGCCATTAAGGAGCTGTGGTTTCCCAGAATGAGAGGCAATGATTTAACGCCCCCAACACATCCCAGCCATGGTAAGTGTCTAAAAGTTCTGGTGATTAGTGTCACCCTTTCAACCTTAAGCAACCAGATGTCATCCCTGTCTGTCAGCTTGCATCTCAGCTACGCATGGTCCACTGGAGTTGATGTGACGTCACGGACTTGATGCTCACACCACTGGCAGTCAGATTTCCCGGAGATACCAGGCGCTTTCCTTTTATCTCTACAACTTCCCAGCATCCTCAGCATGCGGCTCTTCCCAGAGTCTGGCAACTCATGGCCCTGCTCTGTGTAATGACAATTTGGGGAAAGGGAATGTTTAGAAGTAGAGAGAACCAAAGATTAGAGAACTGGTCTGAGACAAAATTCTTAGCTGTGAGTTTAGTCTAAATGCTTTGCTTGTGTCAACTCACTCCAAGTACAGACCTACAGGAGCACCTTTAGCCTGTGAGCAGACACAGGAAAGCTACGGAGGTGGACCCGGCCCCATTGTTACTAGACGGCTTCGTGTGGACGGACAGTCAGGCAACACTGCTCTTTCTCACATTCTTTCATCCACTTGGGTTACTTTTGTTTTGTTTTGAGATAGGGTCACATACATAACCCTGACTAGCCTGGACCTCTATGAAGTCCAGGCTGGTTTCAAACTCAGAGTCACCTACTGCAGCCTCCTTAGTGAGTGGACTAAAAGCATGGCACCCCCACACCTGGCTCGCCAGCTGCTTTAAAGAGTGAACACAGAAACATACAGCACCCTCCTCTCTGTCACAATTATCTTCCAGAAGCCTAAAGAACTTAGAAAAAAGGCTGTAAAGAGTCCGCTATGCCAGAGCGCACTTGAGAGCCCAGCAATCGGTGAGAGGCCAGCAGGCTACACATCCTGAGTGTGTCACAAACAAATGCAAAGGAGCCCCAGGAGGTGGGACAGGCCACTAATGGTCCACAGAGACTCACGGACAACAGCTCAGTGAACAGTGAACATACTGAATGAGCAATGCCCCACTGCTGGGGGATTCTAATTCAGAACCAAGGGCCACCAGCCTGCCCAATTCCCAGCTCAAACCTGATCCTAATTACCTTTCCCGCCAGCCTACACTCCTACAGCGGACCAGGCTGCTAGAATAAACTCCAACTAAGGGATTAAGGCTTATTTCAGGTGAGACCCGACTGCAGAGGGTGTCCATGGTGAATTTTTAAGGACAAAAAAAAAGGGAGATATATATATATATATTTTTTTTCAGGAAAAAGTTAAACTTGTAATTTTTTCAAATATTTTATTTTCTATGCTGCCCTCAATTCCACATAGGAGCTATGTCAGCACAAATCTACAACACCAATTCCAACAAAATGAACAAGAAAACACCACCCCAAACTGTCCTAATGGGATTTAACAAATATTCAGATGTGGCCTCAGGCCTAAAACAATTCATGGCTCACACAGCACCACGAGTACACGTGTAATTAGTCCATTACTCTCACACTGGTTCCATTCATGGTCAGAAATGGCAGGGAGCAGTGCCAGATACCACAACCCAAGGTGACGATCTTTTTGTGATCCCCTTGACAAAAGATGACCTTTCCCCCAAAGTCTCCAGCAGGTCAGCTTCCTACTGGTCAGCTTCACTGAAATTGGAATCTTTGTTCTTTTCATTTACCTCAGATTGACCTAAAACCTGCTATGTAGCAGGGAATGGCCAAGAACTTTTGATCTACATACTTATACCTTTTGAGTGCTGGGGTTGCAGCCTATGCCGCCAAACCTGGTTCACAGGTGTTGGGGATTAAACCTCATGAGTGTGCTAAGCAAGCACTCTACCGACCAAGCTACTTCCCCGGCCCTTGGTGTTCTTCACATTAAAACAATTTGCCAGACCCAGAAAATGGTTTTAGCTAAACAGGGCTCGAGTTTAAGAGACTTGTGCTTCTTAGCTTGTTCACGGTTTCCAACAACCCTGCCCCACTTGCCTGGGTCTTCCAGCACAGTTAGGACTGAGTGAGAAGCAAGTACAGCAATCAGAATTATCCCTAAGTAGCTGTCCCTGAGTCACCTGAGCAAAACCAGGATCAGCAGAATGGGAAAGTGTCTGTCTCCTGGATCAATGAGAGCATCTGCACCGGCACCTCACGGGTGTTTCAGAACCTTCCACACCATGTCGGTCACCCTGTACTGATCCATTCTTATAAAAAGGGAAAACTAACACTCCAGTTTACAGACAACTGAAATTCTTCTCATTCTTCCAAATCTCCATGTAATGTGTAAGGGCAACTTAAGAAATTTCCCCAAAAGAACACCTCTGAGCCAGTATACAGAAAGGAAGGGGCTTTTCGTGTTTGCCTAACTGAAACAAAGCACAGGCCACTAAATCACAAAGGCCTAGATATGTCAAGGTCTAGTCTAGGCAGACCCGTTGTGGACCTGGCTCAGAATGAGCAAGGACCTTTTGCTCCTTCCTTTTGCACATGATGGGAGCAGGCGGTTCACACAAACCAGAGGAGCTAAGTTTACTGCGGGGTACCTCATACACCAAGTAGCGGGGAACAAGGGTAGGACTGCTTGCTGACACCATTTCCCTACGGGTTAGACATCCCAGGTTAAATACACTGGAATGTAACATTCTCGAGTATGAAAACTTTATGAATCACAGGTGCCTTATACTTTATCTCCTGGAAAGCTCATAGCCGTCCAAACTTCACTGAAAGAGGGCACTAGTTACTCTAAAGAGTGGAGACACAACAAAACCAAGAACTAAAAAGCCATCTGAACAAAGAGTTCATTGAAGTGAGTAGCTGATCCCCACTCTCCCACATAAGTCACTGCCTCTCCTCTCCGGAGCCCCTCCCAACCCAAGCCCCCACCCCCACGCTATGTCCAAACCCACCCCACACCATCCAACACATCCCCTCCACTCTAACCATCTCTCTCTGCTGTGTCAGGCTCCCACGAAACCTCCGTGGCTTCTCCAAGGGAGCGCTCCCACTCCTCACCTTTAATCTACAATCTGAAACTGACCTTTTCCTGTCAGTCTGCTCTCATAGGAAATCTCCCTTCCAGCCAAACTTGGCCACCTCACTCGTCCCCAGCACTGTGAGTGTTCCGGTTTCTTCTCGGCTGTTTCCAATCTGACAAGGTTCTTCCTTATTATAAGGCACCACTGAGTTCTGAAACTCCCAGGGATCTCTCTGCCCTACCTACCACATACTTGTTCCTGAGAAGGCCAGGACACTTCCTGTCACATCATCTTTTCACTCTCATGGGCTTCCCTTTTCACATTTTATTTTCATTATTTGTGTCATATGTATGTGTCTGTGTGGGAGTGTATGCATGCAAATCCAGGTGCCACAGAGGCCAGAGATGTCATATCCCCCAAGAGCTGGAATTAAAATGATTTTGAGCCACCTAGTATGTGTGCTAGGAATCCAACTCTGACCCTCTGGAAGAGCAATATGTGCTCTTAAGTGCTGACCCGGCTCTCTCTCCAGCCACTCCACAGTTTAGTTTTTTAAGATAGGGTCTCACTTTGTAACCCAAAGTGACCCCAAACCAGCAATTCTCCTGCATCAGCCTCCAGACTACTAAGACTACAGGAGCGCACCTCCACAGCCCAGGTTCCACAGGCCTCTAGCTTCCTTAAATATTTGTGGAAGAATTAAAAAAAAAAAGTTTCAAGACATTTGAATGACAAGTCAAGGTGTCTTGCAGACTAAAGAAGACCAGAAATCATTTAAATGCACAACCCAAAGAAAAGCACCAAAGGTCTTATTCTGAAAACCAAATTATAAAACACCAACAAATAGAGGCGATCTGGCGGTGTTGACCGCCTTGATAATTGTTCTTTCTGCAGACCCTTCCCCTAACCTAATGTCCTTTCTAGACTCTAGAATCCAAGTTACGGGGAGACGACTGGTTAAGTGACCTCATCGGCAGGTTTCCAAATGTGAGGGAACGTGGCCAGTGCTGCCAAGAAAGTCCACAGGGGAAGCATGGCAAGAACTGCATGATCCGCCCAAGCGAGCCAGACCCCAGTGAAGAACCAATGCCAGGTCTCCTGATCTAAACCCTGCTTTTCAATTTCTCCTAAGAACTAGAAGACAACTTTAATGGGCCAAGTGGGAAAAGGGCACTAGACCCTTGATGCCTAAGGGAAAGAAAGTAAGGTTGAGGATAGAAAAGACAGCACTATCTAGCTGTTCCCTTAGAAGACAGCGTCCATTCTGTGTCCCATCTTTAACCACACAAGTCACAAATTCCAGAAGGTCTACCTTCTGAGGAGGAAAGCTCACCCCACCCCCCCCACACACACACTGGCTGCCTCAGGAACATGAAGCACGATTCCTGCCAGCAGAACAGCTAACATGCAGTTATAGGAATAGCTTCCTACCTATGGCCACAAACTGACTTCACCATCTGCCCCTCTCCTCATCTCCCTAGTTTCAAAGGAAGCTCCTAGCCAACAAACCGGACTGGAGATGCCTGACACCTGAACCCCAGAGCCCACATAAACATGGAAAGGGAAGTCCAGCTCAGAGCTGTCCTCTGACCTCGGACCTCTTCAATGGCACAAGAGCACACACACATTTTCTTAAGGAGAAGGCACACCTATGTCCTCATCTACTGATGCTTCTTAACATTGGCCATGGAATCAACACAACACATCCACTTCACAGCCCATCGGTGTCCCCACACCTCTTGCTAGCTATGATCAATCATTCCTTCACAATTAAGTCAAAGGTCTGCACAGCCACCAAGCAAATAACCCACTCAAACTGTTTCAACTTTGAAACACCGAAGAGGTCACAGAACCAAAGGCACCTTGGAGACGGTCCAGAGAAGTTGAGCGACTTGCTTCCCAAATTACAGGGATGGCTCCACTAAAATCTTCCCATTAAAAAATATTTCAACTCATTCATTAAGTGAATATTAACTGGGCCAGGCACTTGACTGGGTGGGTGAGAAGGCACGCTCAGTATATTATAATCTTCCTGGATGCAAAACGGTGGGGTGAAAATGTACATGGGGTATTTTTCCAGAGGTGCTGTCTACAAACAAATGGAACAAACTCCCAGGGATGGTGATGGGGGGTGGGGGAAGGGTGTTCACAATAACTCAAGGAAGGAATTAAGGGTTCCAGGCTGAGGTGATGCCAGCACCTGGCCCTGGAGAACGCCCGTTTATAGAACATTACAACTGTTTCTGCACAAATTTCAAAGGGCCTCTACCACTAGACTCTTTACAGCTCCGATACCCTTCTCATTCTGTTGTCTTCAGAGATGGCTTGAGGGTTTGTTTGCTTGCCTGTTTGTTTGCTTGTTTGCTTGCTAATTTGAATACAGGATGGGACCGAGGTGGCTGGCATCAAGCACGAAAAGTAGAATTTCCTACTCACAGGCACTGCTCGCGGGCCAGAACCAGGAGCAGTCTGCCCACTGACCCTTTCAATCCCCATCTTTGAACCCGCCTCAGCACAAGACAGAGGAATGTGCAGAAGGCAGCACAAAGCCAGGTAGACTTTCTAGTTTAGCTCATGAAGGACGTGGGTCAGGGCCGTCCCGCAAGCAGAAAGGGGATACATAAGAGATGTAACTTAAGGGACTTTTGAGGAACTCAACTACAGTCAGGGTCTCAAAGCATTTCCAAAAAGTTACTTGGAAATGTTACGAGACAAAACCGTCGAACTGATTGATGTCTCTGTTTTGCAAGAGACTGGGAGCAGCGTTAGGGAGCAGTAAAACCTGACTCCGGAGCCGAGCCTCCATTCGCTCCTGCCGGCGCCCAGGCGTGCTCCGCTGGGCCAGGCAGGAGCCCCGGGGCAGCTCCCACGCACGCACGGCTCCTCGCTCCAGCGCCACCAAGGGCCGGGATCGGGAAAGGGAACGCGCCCGAACCGCCTGGGAGAGGAATGTCCTGAGCTTATCCCCTAAGGAATCGCCTATTCCTCCAACCCCGTCTTAGGGGCACAGAGCAATCCCACTCGGCCGAGGAAGACGCTCCTCTCGCCTTCCTCGCCACGCTGCAGCCCGAACACGAGCCGGACCCCGCTTACTTTTGGTGGCAGCGATGAGGTTCTTGCCGTCTTTGATGAGCTCTTTGATAAACTTGTTGGTCCTCTCGAGCTCCGCTTCGTGCGCACGGATCCTCTCCCGGAACCACGGGCTGTCGAGGTAGCAGTCGCTGAACTCCAGGGGCTGCAGCCCCATGACTGCGGCGGTGCGCGCGGGCGCAGGCCGAGCTGAGCTCCGAGGCGGCGGCCAGGTGCGGGGCTCCGAGGCGGCGGCGGGGGTGGCGGCGGCGGCGAGCGGCTAGCAGGGCTGAGCGCACGGCAAGCGCAGCGCGGTCATGTCCCGCCGAGCCCAGCGACCCAGGAGAGTATGCGGCGCGGCTCCCCAATCCCGGCAGCCCCCGGCAGCAGCAGAGGCCACCGCCCCGCCCCGCCCCGCCTCGGGCTCGCCCGCCCAGCCTCCGCCTCGGGCTCGCCCGCCCCGCCCCCGCCCCACGCCCCTGCTTTCCCTCCCGGGCGCCTTCGGCTCTCCTCCTCCCCGCCCTTCCCTGGACGCCTCTTCCTTCTCTTCCTTCTCTTCCCCACGCGCAATCGCCCCTCCTCTTCCTTCCGAGGCAGCGGCGGTGGAGAACGTAGTCTGTGCCCTCCACCCCCGGGCGCCTGCACTTCCCCAAGCTCGGCTCCCAAGGTCCAGGTGACTCAGGGGGATCCCCGAAGTGGACGCCGGACCGAACGGAATGCAGGCTTTGTAATAGCAGGCCTCCGTCTCCGCGGTCAGACGACTTAGGTCGAGGCGGGCGGAAATGATTGACTCATTTATCTGTGTACCCAAGGAAGGGCGCCTCGCTGTGCAAGGGCTCGCAAGCCAGTCGCTCGCTCTCCTTAGACGTCCGCCGCCCTCACGGGAGAGCTTAACATCTCCAGCTCGCGTGGACACTGCAGTTTCTAGAACATTGTATTTCGTGTCCATGCTGAATGGCTTAGGACAAGGGAGCGTGTGGCTAAACCGCGTTGACCCTGTTTCTGTTCTGTTCTGCAGATTAAATTTACACGGGTAGGAGAAGAGATCTTCTAAAAGTAACTCGCCGAAAGTAAATGCCAGACTTTTTGTGGTTTTTCACCATGGGAGGCTGCGTGGACAAGTGTGAATTCGTGTCGTTGCGCCCACAAAACTCCTTTCCTAATCCATGCGTTCTAAAGCAGAACTCAATGCCTCCCCCAAATGTATACAGCAAATTCTACACTGGAGACACTTTATCAACTAACAGTTTTTAAGCATGTGCCAGGTGCATACATGGCATCCATTTTTCACAAACTTTTTTTTTGTTTTGTTTTGTTTTGTTTTGTTTTTTCGAGACAGGGTTTCTCTTGTAGCCCTGGCTGTCCTGGAACTCACTCTGTAGACCAGGCTGGCCTCGAACTCAGAAATCCGCCTGCCTCTGCCTCCCAAGTGCTGGGATTAAAGGCGTGCGTCACCACCGCCCGGCCACAAACTTTCAACACATGTTTACATGTAAGAGTTTAATGATGGTAATAGTACCAGGAAACTTCAAAGTGATTCTTTAAAACGTTCAGACTGAGTGCAGTAATTAAGAGTTTGTTTGGCCCGCGAGCTGTAGGAGTCTTAACCCTCTGGAAGCAGCTAAATATGCCTACTCTATAAAATCGCTGTTAACAGCACCATTTGAGAGCCACAGATATGGCTCGCTTTAATGTCCATCCTCTGGGTTCAAAATACTTTTACCAATAACTTCTAGGCAGTTTGAAAGGTTCATTTCCTACTAAAAATCATCAAGGGAGGCCACCGAGGAAAGAAAGAGGCAAAGGGGAGGAAAAAGTGAAGATTGAATTAGGGCCCTGCAAAAGAGTCAAGGACACTCCAGTCTCTACCCAGTCACCCACACTGTCTGAGGCC
>NW_021604809.1:8883-14291 GCF_004785775.1 Grammomys surdaster
CCAAAAGTCATGTTCTGACCTTCATCCACACCTGTGCTTATATGCACACACACACATACACACATTAAATAATTTTTTAAAAGCAACTGAGTATATCCTCCAAAAGAAACATTACAGAGGCTTCCTCAAAGAGTTCAACATAGAGGATCAGTACATGATGAGCATTCCAAGAGACAGTAAGTAGGGAATGAAAACATACATCCACAGACAGCCCAAAATGGAGTCAACCCGAACAGCTACAAGATGTTAAAAGAGGAAGAACCGTGCATGTATCTATACAATGCAACATTAATGCACAGTGAAGAAAAGAGTCAGGATGATATGTGCTACAGAACAATGAACTGTGGACTCATGATGCCAAGAGAACCGTCACAGGCCACTCGTAATGTCAGCCACTCATACAGCATATCCAGGTCAGGAAAACCCACAGAGACAGGACGTGCATTTGTGGCTATGGAGAAGCTTGGACAGGGCCCAGGTGTGAAGAATCTCCTAGGTCATGCTTGGCATTGTAGGTGTTGCCCCATGCTGGTGCAAGCCTTGAAGCGTGGTAGTGATACGAATTGGTTTGAGATTTCTCTCTAGCAGCTATATATGGAGATTGAGTCTGTAGGAAAGCTATTAGGGAAAAAGTGGCATAGCTTAACTCTCCAAGGTGACACTGGGGACAGAGTTGTGTCTTACAGGACGTTCCTGGGACTTCAAAATCATCTGGACATTGGAAATGAGGGATGTATCAAAATGAACCCAAGTCGTGACATAATGGCAAGAAAACGTCATTTATGGAAAGAAACCACTGTGCCAGAGTGGTGGTACCTAGGATGGACAGAGCCAGCTTCAGAATATGACTTATGAATCAGAGGTGTCTGGGAACCCTGCAGCATGTCGGCGCCGACACTACCTAAAGTGGAGTTGTTAGGCTTGCTCGGTGCCTGCTTAGTTACAGACTCAATCTCAATTACAACCTGCTCTGAGGAAGCCCAGTACAAACAGTGTTTCTCAGGTGAGCCACAGATCTGCCACTGTAAAGTCAACTGCAAGTTCTACTCACTGCTTGCTATGTTCCAGGCTGTGAGTCTGAGGTAGGCTCAGATAAACTAACAGAAAATCTAAATGAAGAATGGTTTCAGTCAAAAGAGTTTCTCTTTAAGGCATTAATGAAGGGTCCTCCGTCCTTCCCTCTCAACAGTCTTTTTTTTTTTTCTTTTTTTCTTTTTTTGGTTTTTTCGAGACAGGGTTTCTCTGTGTAGCCCTGGCTGTCTTGGAACTTCCTCTGTAGACCAGGCTGGCCTCAAACTCAGAAATCCATCTGTGTCTGCCTCCTAAGTGCTAGGATTAAAGGCGTGCACCACCACCGCCCAGCAAGACAACAGTCTTAACAATACCACAATGCCTTGGGAAGTGCTATTCCACACTTAAGTATGTAACTCTACAACATAGCTCCCAAAGAGCCTTCTGGGGAGAAAAAGGTGAACAGATCAAAGGACCCCAGCCCCAGTGAAGCTAGGCCAGCTTTTCTCAGCCTTTCTATATATAACATTTTTGAAAGATTTTTTTTCTTGGCCTGGAGAGATGGCTCAGTGGTTAAGAACACTGGCTGGTCTTCAGAGGTCCCAAGTTCAACTCCCAGCAAACCGCATGGTGGCTCACAACCAACCACCTATAATGTGATCTGATGCCTTCTTCTGGCATGCAGCTATACATGCAGATAGAGTACTCATATACATTAAATAAATAAATAAATCTTTTTTTTAAGTTTTTTTTCTTTTCAACTCTTTGGCCAGAACTTAGTCATATAGGTACATCTTTGCTGCAATAGAAAATGTCATATTTTATCAGTTAAGGGGTCCCAGAAAGAAAAGGGACAATACACAGTCCCTAACACAGGCTGACACGTTTATGAGTGCTATACTTAAGTTATAGCTGTACCAAATATAAGTAATGAAATGGGCAAAAATGAAAGAGTGCTCGCTGGGAATCTCTCAGACTCTCTGAGGCTGTGTCTCACAGAACAGACAGACAACAGCAATGACAAAAATACAAAGAGGCTTCATGAACAAATTAAGGGACTATGTCACAAAAATGTCATGCACTGAGGCAGTTGGTCCTGCTTCCTCCTTCTGTAGCTCTCTCATCAGACCAACCAGCAGCACTGACTGCAGCTTCCTTCACGGAACCGTCTATGTTGCTAGACGCCCACAACCCTTCCTAAGCCTGAGGGATGATCCCACTACGACTCATTCGATTTCTAATCAAACCAGTTTAGGAGAACGGCATTTCCTTACACAGTACAAGCTGGCCATTCATTCTCTCAATTACTGTGGAGAAGAAGCAGGTAAGGTTGAGCAGCCCAAACCACTCAGAGTCCATTACATGAACAAAGGACAGGTTAACCACCAACTTGTAAGGCAGGTGCACAATGGATCAGGGGATCACTAACAGTGTTCTATAAAAAGGACAACTCCGATACTCAAGCAAGGATACAGTACTTAAGTACACTGAGTAATACCTAAAAATCATTAAGGTGACACACACCTTCTGTAATCTTATCACCATGAGGAAGAGCATAGTGACAGAGCCTCTCATCCCTCTCTTCCCAGTATAACTATTGTTAACAATCCATAATGTGCCTTTGCTTAAAAGACAACTTACCACTAAATAACTGCCCAAATATGTTTGGAATACTCATTCCATCTTCATCTCCTCACGGAATATTTATAAGAGTTTGTGGCCTCAGCTTGAGAAAACTTGTGCCCAATTAGTGCTATTTCAAGTCACTCCTAAGTCTCTTCACCCTCCAAGATTGCAGTGGCCGCACCGAGGGATGAGAGGTGCACAAAGCCGCTGCTGCTGCTTTTGCTGCCAGAAGTTACTGCAAACCTCCCTGATACTTGACCGATTCTGTGTGAGTTCTCGATGACAACAATGAGCCAAACCAGCATGGCTCCCTCCTTCATGGACCAATAACCTTCAGCACACAGGATGATCTAGCAAAGGACACCGAGTGCAAATGCTAAGTGAAAAGTCTGAACTACGGTGGGACATTGAACATGGTGCTACCAGGGGACCTTGGACTATGCTGAGGTGTCAGTGTGTGACAGACAGGTTGGTCTAAGGAGACCTGGAAGATTAGGATTAGCTGGCAGATGTCATGTGGAGAGAAGCAGAGGGAATCAGCTTGGAGAGGAGCATGTGGCTGGAACAATGTGGGCTGAGGTGAGGAGGGGGGAGGGGCACATCCCACGTGCTTTACACCCAGCTTCTTGCTCTCCATGGGAATGTGGGGCATGGGCTTCAGGCATCTGTGATTATTTCTAGGAGGAGACTGCTTTTTCCTCCCCGAACTCCTAGATGTTAGAGCTTAAAAGAGCTTGGTACCTTGAGAAAATTTTACTATTGCACTTACCTGGTGACATTAAGCCAGCAGATACTAAGGACAAAGAGTAGGCAAGCCATTATAGCACTGCAAAGTCCCCAGTCTGGAAGTACCATCTGGTACACTTAGCCAGAAGAAATGAAGTGACACGTGGGTAAGCAGCACACAGACGCTTGCTGCACCAGTCTGGTAGCCTGGCAGCCTGGCTAAGAAGTGACCACTCCTAATGATGCAGAGGGGAGGAGTGGGGAAGTGAACGTGGTGAGGGGAGTCCGGTTTTCTCACTCCACCCACATTACATTCATGTCCTCTGAAGAAATGTGCTACTCTGACCTATTCAAATTTGGAGATAGAAGAACCTGGCTGAAGGAGATGTAGGTCGTGGCCCTGCTGGTCCCTTCCCCAGGTGGAGTCCCTGTCATTACTATAGTTATTGCTCCTCCACCCATTCGGAGCTTGTAGAGAGACCTGGCAGGTAGGAGAGGGCACTTGGTAGACAGGTCATAAAAATGTTTGTCTAAATAAATCAGCAAGCATTCCCCAATGCCCACAGTCACAACCCCTCCCCCCAGGCAAATGCTGCCCTCTTTCCTGGGACACGTGAAAGAACTAGCCTAAGAAGTGACCTTGGCATTTGTCTTGCCCAGATATTAACAACATGTATATGTAACAATATGTCTGTTATATAATGAAGGTTATATACATACGTGTGTCAGAAAGGAAAAGGAAGACATCTGCCAAGAATGCTTTGCCTAGCACCCAGAGCGCCCCTGGTATGACCTAGGGAGGTTCCCACAGTGTGACCTTCATCTGGGCAAATATCCAGCTCCTGGAAAATCAACCTTCAGCAAGCAAAGGCTCGTTCAGAGAGTCTATCGGCACTTCAGTAAAATGGAAACCGAGAAGCTCTGAGCATGAGTACTCTTTAGGCTTTGGTCATGCAGAGAATCATTAACTTCTGATCTGCGGCCAGGCGGTGGTGGCGCACGTCTTTAATCCCAGCACTTGGGAGGCAGAGGCAGGCGGATTTCTGAGTTCAAGGCCAGCCTGGTCTACAGAGTGAGTTCCAGGACAGCCAGGACTATACAGAGAAACCCTGTCTCGACAAAATAAAACAAAACAAAACCAAAAACAAACAAACAAAAAAAACCAAAAAACTTCTGATCTGCAATCTGTCTGAAGAAATGTTACCATTATTGTGTAGACATAAATGTTACTGTTATTGGGAAGACATAAAGGAGGAAAGAAGAGGCGGAAGAGGAAGAGACAGGGGAAAGATGGGAGGAAGTGGCAGCCACCACCTGTCATTTGGAAAGTACTAAACCAGCACACAGGGCCAACACTCTCGAGGCTCTTGAGTCTGATTCCCCTAACTTCCCATTCTCTGCTCTGAGGAGTAGATTCCTCATCTGCTGCACACCCATTCCTTCCCATTCCCAACCGCAGCCTCCTTTCCACCCGGAGAGCCATTTGCTCGGAAAGCATGTCCGTGCAGTATCAGTAAAATTCCTGTGCCTGCCTCCAGCTAGAGGATCTAAGAGCTCTCTGGAGACTTTAGCTGTAAGTCTTCCTCTGGGTCCTGCCACAGCCAAGGTCCAGGCATGTGACTTAACCTCAGCAAACCAGCCCTGCCTTCCAAGACTTTGACTTCTAGACCTAATAAAACACAGAGAGGCGAAGGTCATGCACTCCAGCCAAGCGTGTTGAAGTGGACCTGCTTCTTCCCATGCTACCTGGCTTCTTGCCAGCAGGCTCTGTTCTACAGGCTTCTTCAATACCTCGCAAACTGAATAAAATGGCTTTCTGCTTTAGTGGCCAGTATCTATGTTTTCTTTTCTTGCAACCAATGTATATTAGTAGATATTCAGTTCCTTCAGGGAAAACTTAAAATACTTATGATTGGTTATCTTGCTATAAATAGAGCAGAATACAGCAACAGTCTATCAATATCGTGGAGGGAGTACCTATACTTCTATAGCATATACTAAAGCAGCCAGGATCCAGCTCTCCCTCACTGAGGTTGCTTCACTGT